>NW_026596079.1:37856679-37864335 GCF_907164565.1 Psammomys obesus
TGTGTGTGTGTGTGTGTGTGTGTGTGTGTGTGTGTGTGTGTGTGTGTTTCAGCTACAGAATCCTTTCATCTATAAACGTTGATAATCAAGTTTGTCCCAGTTTACACAGCTCTGTGCTTTATGGTCTAATACCTCCATAAAATAACATTAGATGACAGGGCTAACCTGAACTTGGGTTAGATAAAGTTGAGCCTATTGAAGAAGTGTCTGCTGAGCCTGGTTTTAAACCAGTTTGGAAGATTGCATGCAGAACTTTATCCCATGCCTTTTCCGCACACCTGGGGAAAGCACATTGCTTCCTCTCCTTCAATCCTAATGCGCATCTTTTAGAAGTCTGTAACTTTAAACCATCTTTGCATTCCTAATAAATTATTTCAACTAGGTTGTAGCACATGCCTATAGTCACTTGGAAAGCCGGGTTCCAGGCTCACTGGAGCTCCTAAATTTGAGTCAGCAACATAAAATCCTGCCTTTGAAAAAAAAAAAAGGAAGGAATGAGGGTGGGGGTGGCACACACCTGTAATCCCAGATGAGGCAGAGGCAGCCTCGTCTACAAAGGAAGTCCAGGACAGCCAAGGCTACACAGAGAAACCCTTTCTCTGAAAAAGAAAGAGGGTGGGGGACGTTACTCATTAGAAAGTTGACCTAGTTCTTTTTGTGTTATGTCTTGTATGTTCCATGACGTAGTTTGTTATTCCCACTTCATTGTTTGCTGCTCTTCCCTAATTCCATGAGTTAATGATATTTTCAATTTTTAAAATATATTTCAATTAAACTATATCACTCATCCCCTTTCTTTTTTCTCCCTCCTGCCCCTGCTATGCCCCTCGACTCTAAAGTTGAAGCCTCCTTTCTGTGGTTATTGTACAGATGTATGCACAAGTACATAAGATCAAGCCTGCTCTTGGCTCTGAGCTAAGAGCTAAGGCTGAGTCTCAGGCTGAGTCCCTCGAAAGAAGCCCAGGGTAGCTAGCTGTCAGTGATACATAGCAGGCACCCATTACTTCTGGGATCTGTTTGTTTGATTGATTTTTATGGCAAATGCTGTACCACTCAGCTCACCCAGTCCTTAATTCCTCACCTCAGTTCGTCTTTAACCTGAAAATATTTCTAAAGATGACCTCTCGTTGTTTGTTTTGCTTTTTCAGAGGTAGTAGGAATTTTGATAGAGTTGTAGGGTGTTTGTTTTTTTTTTGTTTTTGTTTTTTGTTTTTTGTTTTTGTCTCATGAAATTTCATCTTTTAAGACATCAAAAGCAATCTTTGAGGAACTTACCTCTGTCTACATTCTCTAAATATTCCAAGAGAACTTAAAAAAATACTCTCTTTTTACGTAACACGAATTTGAAAGGATAGTACCTTTGTTGTTCGGATATCTGTAGAACACTTGGTTTTGCTAGTTTATCATCAGAATACCAGTATTAGGAAAGAGCAGAAACAAAGTGGATGTATCAGAAGGAAACGTTCTGTGGCCCACACCTGCCCTGGCTCGGGGGTGGGGGTGCGGGAGTAAGGGAGGTCCCCAGGAGCTCTTGGGGTTTGAGTTCCTGCTGTCACACCCCACCATCCCCTGGGGGCCCAAGGAAAAGAGAACATCTTGGTTTCACCTACTGTTTTCAGAGCCCTGCTTAAAGCCCAGTGGGAGAAAGTGAAGAGCAGCCTTTCTCCTTTTTTAGGAGTCTCTGAATTCTCAAGGGCAGCGCATACATCACAAGTGAATGTTGGTTTGGATTCAGAGTTGACCTTCCCTTCAAGGTGGTAAAAGGAAATTTTACAGTTTTAGAGCTGAGTGGAATCTATAAACACAAGAAGGAATTTTCTTTACCTCAAATCTGATTCCCCATGTTGTCACATACACATACATGAAACCACAAACCACGTATGCATGGTGGTTTGCCACTATTCTATTATGATACATGGTGTTTTCTTCTTTAAAATGCTGGAGCTGGAGAGATGGCACAGCAGTTAAGAGCACTGGCTCCTCTTCCAAGAGGTTCTGAGTTCAGTTCCCAGAAACCACATGTTGTCTCATAACTATCTATACTGGGACCTGGTGCCCTCTTCTGGCATTCAGGTGTACATGCAGCTAGAGCACTTCTATACGTAAAATCTTTTTAAAATTTACTAGAACCTTTGGGCACATGCCAAGCCCTAAATGTGATATGAATCCCATGTTCCTACTATCAAAGAACATTTCTGAGAGGTTTTGGGGTTGGGTTGGGGTTTTTTGTTTTGTTTTGTTTTGTTTTGTTTTGTTTTGTTTGCTTTCTTCTCATGGGATAAAATTTTGAAAGCAAATTGACCTATTTTTAAGTGCCTATCATTGGTCAAGTCCTGTCAACTTCACAATCCTATAAACACCTATTGATCCTAGCAATAATGGCAGAATTAAGATTTATCCTTACTTGCATCCTTACTCAACAGGCGAAAGATGAATCACAAGTGAAGTTAAATTTATCAGTTGAGGGAACTACTGGTCCCAGATCACGAGGAGGAAGACTCCCACACCCTGGGCTTATCCTAATACATGATCAACTCTACCTCACGAGAACAGGGTGAGGAGCAGACACTTGCAGAGACCTCAGCCCATCTGCTATGTAGCAGACCACCCCAAACCTGTTACAGTGACTACAATCTTGCTGGGGAATTGCCTGCTGCCTGCTGCCTGCAGCAGAGCTCAGGGACTCAGGTCCTGTAGGGAAGCCTATCCCAGGGACTTTGCACTTCCTACAACATGGAAGCCGAAATCTAGAAATAGTCCTTGGACCTCTGCAGAGGCTGCAGGCCTCTTAGAACTGAATTACAGATCTTCCAGAATGTTCATTCACTTTCTTAAACTGTTAAGGCCAACCCAGTGGGGAAAGAAAAAAACTCCACAGTCAGTAATAGAAACAGGTTTGTGACATCCATCTTCTGCACAAACATAGGTAAAGAACACTGATGTGCTAGTATAATGTTTAAGTAGAAAGACAGTTTTATTGTTTCAAAAAGAAGCTTATTGCTAAAAGAATATCAAGTCAACTCCACTCTCACCTGCCAAGCATACTGGTTGTATCCTGTATTCATTTGTTACTTAAGTAAACCCCAGCACTGGATAGCGATGTAGGAAGTGTCACAATCCTTACCTCGCCTATTTAACACCCTGACAAGCCTTACCTCGCCTGTTTAACACCCTGACAAGCCTTACCTAGCCTGTTTAACACCCTGACAAGCCTTACCTCGCCTGTTTAACACCCTGACAATCCTTACCTAGCCTGTTTAACACCCTGACAATCCTTACCTAGCCTGTTTAACACCCTGACAATCCTTACCTAGCCTGTTTAGCACCCTGACAATCCTGACCTCGCCTGTTTAACATCCTGGACTCAGTCCCCTAGCGTGTGCACTCACCAAACGGTATTTACACAACTTGGGAGAAACAGTTTGGTGTGTTATAAATAGTAATGGTACATGGTTAAACTACATTTAAAATTAGTTTTGTCGCAACATGATGTTTTTTACTTATTGGAGGCAACAATACAGTAGCTAAAGGTCTGGAGTCAAGTTGCCTGGATTATAAACTCCTCCCTTCGCTTACAACCTACCAAGGTACTTCACCACTGAGAACACATGATTAATGTTGCCAAAGGCGTTTTCTGCATCTGGTGAGATGACTGTGGCTAGGTGTTTAACTCGCTCATAAGATTTATTAGATTTATCAGCGTTGTTCTTCCAAACATCAGCATGAACACCAGCAAGTGAGTTTGTCACTGGAATCAGATGCAGGATAACTTTAGAACCCAAATTAATTCTTCCTGCACTGTATTTTCACCTCTAGATGAGGACCTTCATTTTGTATTTAGATTTGAATAGCCACATAATAGAAGTTTCTGTTGTATTAAAAAGGTTAGACAGCAAATACGCCCCAGTCAGTGGCTGTGCTGAGAGAGAGACATGAGCTCTGGCGAGGGTGTGGAATTGGCGCTTTGCACCCTCCTGGCCAGGAGGTAAATGAATACCACTGCACTGTGAATACAGCCTGGAAATGCCTCCAGATGAACACCACCCCACAGGAGCCAGAAACGCTGTCCCTAGATACAGCCGGAAACATGTCCGTGTAAAAATGTGTCCACAAGCATTCATACCAACATTATTTCTAGCAGCCAAAAGTGGGAAATCTAAAATCCCATCAACTTCATGAATGAATGAACATGACCAAAAAGCCTCACAAATGTATGTTGGCCCCGTTGAGGGAAAATGTTGAAAAGGAGCAGATTTTCGGAGATAAAATGTGTCTAAGCGGCTCCTGAGGCTCGGAAAGGGGAAATGAGTTGAGAAGTAGTGTCAAAAACTCCAGGAGAGAGGGTCATAGAGACAAGCAAGACCATAGCTGGACATGCTGCCGTAGAGGGCAGGGAGCCCATACCTTCAGGTGCGAAGTCAGAGTAAGCTAGTGAAAAGCGTTGGAGGGCATTAGGCAGTCTAGTCAACAGCTACCCAGATCTGTCACTGTGGTTCTGAGGTTCGCTTCCTTCCACAGGGACGAGGCTAGTGGAAAACGGTGTCCCTTTAGGAATACCCTGAAAGGGGCAGCTCCCAGGCCCTGGAGGAAGCCGTCCCCAGCTAGGCAGTTGCCAAGAGGCTGTAAAAAGATACATGTACACTTAACTGGACAAAGGAATATTTTACAGTTACATTGCTCTAAGAGGGGGATTGAGCTGAACGACCGTTACAGGGTTTCTTGACCCATGAGTGTAGGCATCTCTGGGAGATGTAAAATTCAATTAAGAGAAGCTTGCAAACCTCTGTGAATAAACTAAATACCATTGGCTTATAAATGAGTCAACTTTATGGTACATCAACTAAATCACAATAAACGTTAAAACACCAAAGAATTATCCCTATCTGTGTGAACGTATCATATGATATATGTCAGATATAGATACAATGAGCTATTCTATGAATGACATTGTTTACTCTGCAGGAGAAAAGTGGCTCCCATGGCCTTAAAATCAGATCAAAGCAGCATGTTATTTAGGCTGTAGCCCCGTAAGCAGGAAGCTCACCTGTAAAGTGAAAGCGGTGGTCCCCGCCCATTCAGTTCCATTTATCTCCTCCTTTATCTTATTTTTTGCACATGTATGTACATTGTGGGTGCAAATGCGCATAACGGCTGTGCATGCCCCTGTCTGTGGAGGCCTGAAGCTGATGTCAGGGGTCACCTTGATTGCTCCCTCTCTATTCATTGAGACGGTCTCTGACCTGAGCCCAGAGCTCATGGTTGGGGACTCCTATGCTGGAACACCCACTCGAGCATTTGTGTAGATGCTGGGACCCAAGTCCTGGTCTTTGCACTTGCACTCGACCTGGAGCCAGCAGGTTTTTCTTTTGTTTGTTTTGGTTTTTTGAGACAGGGTTTCCCTGTGTCGCCATGGCTGTCCTGGACTCGCTTTGTAGACCAGGCTGGCTTCGAACTCACCGAGATCTGCCTGCCTCTGCCTCGCGGAGTGCTGGGATCACAGGCGTCCACAACCACACCCAGCTACTGTGGCTCCCTTGTAGAAATGAAAGAACCTATGAAAAGGCTTAACGCATGCCTCAGGTCTTCACTTTCACCCAACAGTTCTCAGATATTTATGGAGGGTTTATCTTAGACCACATGTTGCTTTAACTGGCTCTACCCTTGTCGGACACTGTGAGCCCTGCCTTGGACTACCCTTCCTTCCATGTCTACCACAGGCCTTCCGTAGAGGGGGAGCTAGACCACCTCTCTCAATTGTAGACCAAATTTTCTGCCAGCTAGAATCCCAGCTCTCCTGGCAAAATGGCTGACAGGCAGTACAGACTGGCTGGCCTCTGCTCTTGGTCTGTCCTTCCTGGAGCTGGCTAACATGGCGCATACCTAATGGAAAAGGCTTCTCCCTGGCAAGACTGGGCTGGGTAAGAAGGAAAGGGCTCACTATCCGCAAGCCTTCCCTAGTCTGGTTCTGTCACTTGGATGGACAGCTATCCAAGGATCTTGTGAAAAGCATGAGCTCACCTACACCAGTGAGAAGCGCTGCAGTCCTTTTGTCTTTGTTTTTCCTCTTCAACTCCTAAGTGCAGAGCTATGAACTGGAAACTTCTCTGTCCCGTAAGAAGAATGCTCGTATTTTAAAAATAACAGTAAATAAAAATGCCTTGAGGAACTGAGTACTTATACGTCCTTTATAATCAGTATGCTTTTGTTCTCTTGTAAGGAATATCCAAGTTTTTAGGTTATGACAATAAAAACATATCCCCCCCCCAAAAAAAAAAAGCCATCTGTGCAGATTTTTCGTGTGTCGTGTGCCATGATACATTACCAAAGAAAAATTCAAATGTAAAGTAGATGCAAAGGAATGGGGAACAATGACTACAGGATACAAAAATTTCAAAGATGTTACAGGTTACTGGAATTTATGTCATTACTTTTTTTAATTCATGTAAATGGTGCCATCAGCACCTTGACCTTCCACAAATTTCAAATAGATATCAACTATATTTGGTATAAACACTATAGCTGATTTGAAAACTAAGTCCTAAACAACATTATGAAAATCAAATGTAGGTGAATTACTTCATGTTGGACATGCAAGACAGAAACTCATTATATGGAAGAGTCCCGTTGCTAATCTTATTTAGGAGAATAATGACTTTCAATATATTTTTTCTTTATCAAAATATGGAAAATTTTCTCAATGAAAAAGGAAGCTTTGTATAAATCTAGAATGTCAGTATTTTAATATATAAAATTTAACTTACAGATGTCCGTAAAAAGATGAATTAGTCATATTTGAGGAAAGTCTAACAAACTATGTATGCATGTAGATATGCAATCCCAAGGAGTGACACTGGGATGGCAAGGGGAAACCAGACGCCCAGATGGTTTCAAAAGCAGTCATGGCCGTGTTCTGGGTCAGTAAAGAGCGTATTTGCCTGACACGCCAGGAAGCCTGCAACAGGACAGAGCCATCTAGTGGTACACATCAGAATTGCAGTTGCTTTGCAAAGCTTTCAGTCAGTAACTTTTCAAACATAACATTAATACAGACTAAATCCTCCTTAGAGTCCCACTGCACCAAAGAAAAAGGAAACATTAGTGAGTTCATCTTACAGGTTACAGCTTACATGCAGCAGACCACTGCATTCCAAATGACGTACGGCACAGCTTCTGCTTGCCAGAACATCACAGATTTGTGACCTTGAAGAGATGGTAACTTGACATATTATTTTTCCCTACAACAACACAGTCACTATGTTTGTCTGCAATAATAGTGCAGAAGATATTTTGTTCAGACAAATATATTTAATGTGAGTTATGTGTCTCATGAGGAAGTAGAGAAACAACCCCATCACCTTCACTTTTTCTTCAGGCAGAGGCCCATGCCTTGCCTGTCCAGGCGTGTGCCTGATACACACCCAGGTCACCAATCGTACCAATGTCATTGTCTTTGTAAGTATAGCATAACCTTGTAGTGGCTCTGAGGTGGAGCCTGCTCCCCTGACTCCAACCAGAGACTCTCAGGGTTCCCCTGAAAGTTTCAATAAATCCCAGTGCAATCTGCCTTTGGCTTTACGACCTTGACACTAAGGGCTTTCATATATATGCATGTGTGTGTGTGTGTGTGTGTGTGTGTGTGTGTGTGTGTGTGTGTGT
>NW_026596079.1:37864345-37891397 GCF_907164565.1 Psammomys obesus
TGTGTGTGTGTGTGTGTGTGTGTGTGTGTGTGTGTGTGTGTGTGTGTACTTATGACCTATTATGAGACCCAGCCTGATTTCAAATATACTGTGTGGCTGAAGAGACCTTCTGATCCTGCAGCACCGTGGGCAAACAACCTACTACTAACAGCTTCATCCCCGGTCCAAGTTCAGATGACTTTTAAAACTAGAGAGTGATGGATGAGCTAGATTCCATGATGAATGAGCTGAAGGTTCTTGAAAGCCTGGCCTCTGATATTTGCTACTTTGTGACCTAAAACAAAGCATTTGACCTCAAAAGCGTTATGTGTTAAAGGGCAGGATAGTACTTACCTCAGATAACTTCTAGAAGGAGTACATGAAAGCATGCAGGTGCCAAAGCTAACCCGCTGCTGACAACGTGAGCTCGCAGACCTTACCTTCTGCAACTCTCCGGAGTGGTGCTTTGGCGATGGGTGCCTCCTGGGGTTGCAATGGACCAGTCTCAACAGCGCTAGAGAACCCTGTGGCCATTCCTGTTTGTCTTGCCCTTTACCCCTTCACCGGTGAGCAACGATAGAAATGCCCCAGCTGCAGTGCAAGGACCCTGAAAGCAGCCCTGATTTCTTAGTCCATCTAAGCTATAGCAGAACACAGGAGCTGGGCCATTCACAAGTGGCACCTTTCATTTCTCACGATGCTGGAGACTGGCAAACACAAAGTTAAGTTGCTGGCTGTTCTGGTGAGGGCTACCCCCAGAGGGAATGACTATGTCCTCACACGGCAGAAGTGATAAAAGGACAGAGGTAAAGCCAATATGATTCGAAAGGGATAAATGTTAATTACCTTTCTTGTTGCACCAAGTGCCTGACAAGAAGCAGCTTCCGGAAGGGTTTCTTCTGCCTTGCAGTCAGGGGGACAGAGTGTCCTGGAGAGAGCAGGAGGGGCACAAAGCATGGATCTGCAGCCATGAAGCAGAGGCAGGATGGGGGCTACTACACACCTCAAGGCATCCGCCTGGTAACCCGCTCCTCTCAAGATCTCCTCCCCAGATTCTATAGATTTCCAAAACCTCCATGAGCTGGAGACCAAATGTCCAAGCTCAGGAGCCTTGAAGGACAGTCCACATTCAAAACACACACTACAAATATTCCAGCCTTGACACTTGTCCCACAGGTGCCTGCTATCACCAGGCCTTTCCACAGCTCCTTTCTAAGCTGAACCTTTTGACCCAGGAGGAAGAATCAGAAACCAAATGGTCCTTAGACTGGAAAACAAACCTAAGCTCCAGATCACTGCTCCAGACTTCAGGAGAGTTTCATTCTAGAAAAACCAGCGGCCTCTCTTTGAAGACTATCAGACTGTAGAAGACTAATGAAGGACGGCCTTACAAACTTCTTTCCACCTAACTATCGCTGGTCACATGAGGAGGACGAGGCTGGACTGTCCTGCCCAAGCTGCATAGAATTTATATCAAAGCCAGAGTTTGACTTCCAGTCCCTCATTCATTCCCCTTTCAACCCTCAGTTCTTCCTGTGTCTCCAAAGCCCGCATCCAGCAACAGTCCAGGTAGAAGCTCATTATCAGACCAGAAAGTTCTCTCCTGGCACAGGGTCGGGGACCTAGAGTGTCTGCAGAAACAGGCAACGTGTGTGGAGCGCAAGCTCGCCCACTGAGCACTCTTGTCCAGGCTTGGCCTCCTGCCCTGAAGGTGCTGACTAAGGATGGTGGCTCCAGACCCGGGGCAGCCTTCTTATTCTAACAGCTAGCATCCGCCTTTAAACCTGCCCTTTTCTGCTCTCTCAGCTCCTGCAGATCTCAGCGAGCCATTTCCTCCCGCCTCCGAGATACTGCACAAGCCCCTCTTCTGATAGAACTTTGAGTTAATTACATGCGGGAAGTTTGTTTTGTGTTGTGTCATGATGTAAAGTGTCCAAGATAAAGAAACCTTTGGAATAATTCACCTGGACAGTTTTGGAGAGAGCCAACGTCACTGCAGCAGGAACATCCAGTCTCAGTCTCCCGGGTGGCGGCATTGACTTACACCGCTCACAGGAGTTTCATTGTGTGCATAATTACCCCACTCACGGGCACACAAAGGGCCCTTGACAATAATTATATAACCTTCCTGAGGTTTTGGTGTTTCCATTCCTGGCTTGACAACCAAATCTATGGGGGGGGTGTGTGTGTGTGTGTGTGTGTGTGTGTGTGTGTTTTCTTATTTTTAATATTTTGAGGTGTGCATCGTCTGAGAGATGCTTCAGGAAATTTGACACAGTATGCCCAGAGGTCCATCTCTCCGGTTATGCTAGGTCGCGTCAAATTGAGAATCAAGATTATCCATCACGCCTGCCTTTATCAGCTCTCTCAGGCCTTCCCTCTGGCAGCTCCTTGTCTGTCCCGTGTCATACCCCGCCCCAAGCCCTTTCACAGGCCGGCTCAGCCCATCCTCTCCTTTGCTTATCTACCTGGAGACCAGAATCCCAAACAAGCCAGCACAGCCTGCCAATCAGGAGACTGCCGGGGTTTGCTCTTGACTTGTGAAGGAGCCAGGTCAAATGTGTCTGTTTTGAGGTGTTATTGTGGCTGATGCTGTAGACTCTGTGGGTTCCTTCTGTCTTTTGGTGTAGACAGTGTTCGCCAAGGAACCAACTTCATTTCTTTCACTAAAATACCTTTCCTAGAAAGGCAAGCCCCTGGCTGCAGTCTTCAAATTCCAAGACCTCTCCCCGCTATTGACACATAAATTCGGGACATCTAGGCTGCCTGCAACAGGACACCTGGGGCTGTGCTCGGCTTTGTGGGGCCTGTGGCAGGCCAGCCCTCCCCTGGGGTGGAGCCACACCTGTGGCCAGCTCGGTCGGCCAGGGATCAGCGGCCTTCAACCCCGCGGAGGGGGAGTTGGCTCTGCTTGCCGCCCTGGGCGAACAGATTTCCCGGCGGCCCTGGCCATGGCATCTCAGGAACGGCTTCTCATCCGCGGCGGTCGTGTGGTCAACGATGACTTCTCGCAAGTGGCCGATGTGCTGGTGGAGGACGGCGTGGTGCGCGCGCTGGGGCCAGACCTGTTGCCCCTCGGGGACGCGCCCCGGGGGCTGCGGATCCTGGACGCGGCGGGCAAGCTCGTCCTGCCCGGAGGCATCGACACACACACGCACATGCAATTCCCGTTCATGGGCTCGCAGTCGGTCGACGACTTCCACGAGGGCACCAAGGTACCCAACCACAGGCCTGTACTCTGAGCGGCTCCGCCGCGCTCGCTCCTGGGCTGGCGTGGAGGGAGACTTCTGAGCTTCCTTTGTGCTCGGAAGGACTCCCACGGGGGCGGAGGTGTTGGATGCTGTGGTCTGTGGAGCCCCTCTGCGCCTACACTGGGTAGTTTGGCACCCTGGCGGTCATCTCTTTCCTTGCCCTCGTTTCCTAGGCGCCATCTCCTGGTGTCTGGAATTCCCCTCTCTCCCTCCTGGCAGTTCACGGCGGTTTCCAAATCTCCTGTATTGCCTATATAGTTGGCCTGTTTGTTTTTCAAATAGGCCTTCCCAGCCTTTTCTCCCAGTTCTCCACTCCAGCCACCAGCAGTGAGAACTCCGCTTACCCACCGAGAACATTCTGCTGTGTCTGGGGAGGCCTGGGTGAGGGGACACCCACAGCGTCCGCGCCGCACCCTGCCCGCCCTGCAGAAGTAAGATTTTGAAGACAAAGTGTTCCAGGAGTGTTCTTTCTGGAAGTCACTCGCACCAAGGTGACGCGCCAGCCCCTTCTACCACCCGCTAGCTCCAGGTGACCCGAAAGGAAGGCTCTAAAGGAAGATGAAAAGCTCAGACCAAAGAAAGGGGCCCAGAGGTTTCCTATAGCTTCTAAAAACACCATGGGGTTAGCAAGGCAGCTTTACAGAAACTGAAGTTGCGTTCTCAGCGCCTAGGCTAAAGACATCAGACCCTCGCCATAGTTAAGTCTCGCCTCTGCTCTGCCTTGAGCGAGGTGGCTTCTTCCAAAGGGAAATACACTGATCCTCCAGGCCAGGGTTCTTCCCGGGATTCCGGTCAGGCAGGACCCCGCCTTACCCTGTCCTGCCGCAGCCGCCTGCTATGGACCAACAGGCTCTCGGAGCCCGGCTCCCAACTCCTTTACCCTCCTCACACCTGCCCCCATGAGCTTCCCCGTCCTCTGTGATTTCACAGAACAGTTAACAGAAAGGCAGGCAGATTTGACCCAGGGTCGGGGCACGCTGCCTAAAGCAACATTTGGAACGTGTCTCCCCAGTTACTTATCACTAGTGTCTACCATCGTACTAATAAGCCTCTTCTTTGACGGGACAGACTGGTGTCTCCTTTCAAAATAAGAGCATTGTATCACGAATATACCTTCTTCCCTTTTTACAAAACGTCATGAACTCATGTTTACATTTGGGAAGAATTTGTCAGCTACTGGAACAATTCACAATTATAGATAAGTAGAATGATAATAGACAAGTAGAAAGAAGAAAAATATCACCCACCGGTGTTTTGATCTGTTTCCTCTTTCTTCTTAATTTTGTATACTGTGGATTCTTGACATCATTTTGTCATGCGGTGCCTATGGCACATAAGCCTGGATAGAAGCCCTGTGACCAGCAAATATTTACAGTGGGAGCCTTTTCCGGGTCGCTGCTGTCAGGGATGACCTTGAGAACCCCCACCTGCAGGGTGGGGAGCAGCCAGCGCTCCTCTCCACCGCGTGCCACACCCACCTCAGCACCCTCTCTTCTGGCGGATGAGGGCGGATGAGGGTTCCACACGCGGCAGCTGCACGGAGGAATTTGGAATACTGAGGACAGGAGGCATGTCTTCGCTTTCTTAGGCTCAGCTGTGTGTGTCCTGAGGTCCAGGCAGCTGGGTCTTTCTCTTCTACCTGCTCCTTGAACGCTCTGGAATTTTTGCAGCAAAGAGAGAAGGCTTCTCCTTGCAGCGTGTGAAAGAATGCTGCTAGATCAGGAAGGGACTTACCCAGCAGCTTTCTCTTTAGGTAGTTCTCTTTTTAAAGATTGTAAAAGCATGAAACAAGACATATTCTTAATCCTTAAGCCAAGTGTGTTAAGCAGGAAATGATATGAGGCGAGAGTGTAAGGTCAAGGGTTTTGTAAACACAGTGTCTGCTAAGTACTAAAGAGTACTCACAAAGGGGCTGAATTGCTGATGTCGATCTTAAAAATGGATCCCAAGGTTCAGAAAGGCCTGGAAAAAGATGAGACGCCATAAAGGAGCAGAATGAGGGAGACCCAGGCCTGCACACACACTTGGACACTGGTCCTCATTCTGGAAGGAGGCACCATGGGGTCCGTTTGTCTTCTTTCCTGGTCTTCACAACAGTTCTCGAGGCAGGGTTGAGCCCTTGGTTGTAGATGAATTTCAATAGTTAATATTCGCCCATATACTGGTAAAGCTTAGTTACTCCTAAGTCAGCAATTGCCCCCAAATGAGCACACACGGAGACTCTGATTTATTCAAAAGCTAAGCACAGAGCTGAGCATAGTAACTGCTCTCCTACGCTGCTCCAAAGCCCCCAATACCGGCAGTTACTATCTTCTCCGGAATTGGCTCCTCTCCTCCTCCTTCCCCTTCCCCCTCCCCCTCCTCCTGCTCCTCCTCATATTCCTACTCTCTCAAGCCCTCCAACCTTCTCTTCGCCCCCTCTCTCCCACTAGGCCAGTGTCAGCATTTTCTTGGCCAGTCAAGGATAAGGTAAGGGGCGTGGTTAAGTGTCATTTCAGTTACAGAGAACAGTGGGGGGGGGGGGGGAATTAACACCTGAATACACAGTAGCTCCAGACCAACCCCACACTTGGTCTGTGGAATTAGTGTCAAAGAGACCTTTTGTAAAGAATGAACATTACATATTTCAGTGCCTGGAGAAACACCCTTCTGGGGCTGTTCCCTGACATTTATCCCGTGAAGAACATGCTGTATACCAATTGGCTAAATTATGAATTATGCTTTGCAATCGTAGGTGCCACCATCTATATTTTCAGCAACCAAAAAAGTAGTTTAAACAAGTTACCTGCCTAAGGTGGAATACTTAGGAAATGTCCGAGTTAACAGCTTTTCAAAATTCAGCCCAGCTTGACTCCACCTCTAGAGCTCTGTGCTTCTGGGAAAACATCTAATGTTCTGATCTATCAGTGGCCAAGGATGGATGAGACAGCTGTAACTGTTGTGTTAAAGTGAGATGGAATTCTCAGAAACAATGCCCAGGCCGTCTTCAGGAAATACAGTTGCTCTGCTCTTCACCTTCCCAACGCTGGAGGCAGTTAAAGTTATCAAAATGAATACTTATCACAGGTATTATATTCATAGCGCATCCAAATATGCATTTATAGCCACATCATCTTCAAGGACTTAGAAAGGAGTCCCTTATGCACAGAAAGTCACAATGTAAATATGATGTATTATGCTTTCAGGAGATGGGCCCAAAAGGTAGAGTGAAGCTGTTTACTTTCTGCAGCCACAAGGATGAACAGTTATAATATCTGACACATCGAAGGGTTACTGTTTGTGATATTCTTTTTACTGATCACTTGATTGTGACGGGCCCAATTAAAGAATGAAACATAGGTCAACTAAAGGTTATGTATTTGTGACTCTAATTTATGTCAGGCATTGTGAATCCTGTAATGGATTTACTTAATTACAGGTAAAAGCTCTCTGCCTGATATAACTAAAGGAAATGGTGTTCTGCTCTGAGGAAGTCTTATTTCATTTTGTCCTTTTATACTAGATTTCGAGTGATTCTTCCAAGAATTCAGGAGCCACAGAGAAAATGATGTGATTGTTTTTTAAATCAGTAGATATTGTGAATTCAGTAAACCTGAAAGTAATTTCATCTTGGCTCTTTACTACACTCTGTGATAAAAGCATGAATTATAAGAATTCTGCAAGTCTTCAAATATGAGAACACACGTTGAAACAAGGCCCGGGGCGGGAGGGTGGCATGTAGCTGCAGAAGACCCGTCCTCCTAAAAACCCGGGGAAACAGCCCAGCATACTTTTTTCTTTTTTCTTCCTTTCTGTTTTCTTCTACCTTTTCTTTCTCTTTTCTCTCTTTTATCTTCTTTTTTTAAAGGGCAGAAAGTCCTCAAGAGTATAGAGAAAGGAAATTAAGCTTTGTTTTGGAACGTCTTGGTGAAATGCCATGAGGGCGATTACTTCCAAGGTGTGTGATTAAGCATTTTTACAGTTGTATTTATAGAGCTTTCTCACCTTGTGGAAGAAACCTTGAAATCCCCTTTTCTATTGCTTGCCAGAACTAGACTTAGCTAAAGAGCTGGGTGGCTGACCCAGTGACCTCCAGCACATCACTTCCTGCCTTGGAGGAAGTGTCAGTTGTCAGCATTTCATTAGATCAATAATTCAATTAACAAAAGCTGTTAAAAGTCTTTTTAAAACCAATATATACATATTATCCAGCTCTTTTTAAGGTGTTAGAGCCTTTTCTGTTGTTTTTTTTCTTTTTTCTTTTTACATATATATATTTAATTTATTTTTTATGTATTACAATTTTTTTACTTTGTATCGCAGCTGTAGCCCCCTCCCTTATCTCCTCCCAATCCTCTCCTCCCTCCCTATTCTCCTCCCATGCCCCTCCCCTGGTCCACTGATAGGAGAAGTTCTCCTCCCCTTCCATCTGACCCTAGCCTATCAGGTCTCATCAGGACTGGCTGCATTGTCTTCCTCAGTGGCCTGGTAAGGCTGCTTCCCCACTCAGTGGGGAGTGATCAAAGAGCCAGCCACTGAGTTCATGTCAGAGACAGTCCCTGTTCCAGTTACTAGGGAACCCACTCGGACACTGAGCTGCCATGGGCTACATCTGTCCAGAGGTTCTACGTTTGTTTGGAGTATCAGGCTCAGAAAAGACCCCTGTGCCCAGATTTTTTGGTTCTGTTGCTCTCCTTGTGGAGCTCCTGTCCCTTCCAGGTCTTTCTATCTCCCCCTTCTTTCATAAGATTCCCTGCTGCCCAAAGTTTGGCTATGAGTCTTAGCATCTGCTTTTATAGGCACTCAATATATATTAGTATGATACGCAGCACTTAAAAATAAAAATATGCAACACAATAAAGAAAAATAGTATTTAGATGACCTGCAGTCTTAAGGTTTTTCTACCTATCCATTCAGACTTTTCTTTGTAGGAAGCATATAAGCATGTGTTTATTCTATGTCTCCAGAGTTAGCTGTGCTCATTAAATGTTTACCTATGTCATTAAATGCTACAGGTATGTACAGCTTTGTGACCCATCATTCCTGTTCGGACTGTCTCAATCTTTTTATCTTTCATAGCTCTTGAGTAGCAAGGTGTATTTCTACCATCTTCTGATATCACGGCTGGATGTCCCCGAGCAAAGTCAGGGCATTGCAAGCCAAAGGTGCCCACCTTCTACACTTTTCTTTCTGTTTCTCCAGCTTCTGGCGGCTACACTCTCTTCTTCTCCATGGTAGGCGCTATGGCTGCTTCTAGCAGACTTGCTGTTGTTGTTTTGTTTGCTAGTGTGTAACCTAGCCAGATATATCAGTCATCATTCATATGCTTCATATGCTTGCTAGTTACCTGGGAAGTTATTCCCAGAAAGCCATGCCAGGACAGAAAAATGTTAGCCATCTTAAAGGATTTTGATACATTCAGACTGCTCATAGCTTGTGTTCTTTTATTGCCCACATTTCACAGCATCCTGGCCATTGGTACCTATTGGCCTTAAAAAGCTATGTCAATTTATTAGAAAAAAATAACATTTCCTAATTATCTCATTTCTTTAATTTACCAGAGAGACTAAGCCTTGTGCATTCTTACTGTGTTACTGTTTGGCTGTTCTCGCTCTGAGCATTTGTCACTGTGTGTTTTTAAAAGCATGTCTAACTAATGGTCATAAAACTAGCTTTTGGACTTCAAAAGGGGGAGAAATGACATCTTAAAGATGAATTTGGAACTCTGATGTTGAATAGGGCTTTGGCCTTTAGAGGGGCACTGTGTGTTTTAGGAACCCTCTAAGTCAGAACGTGACCTTCCTTTTGCTGTTCAGACACAAACACTCCATATTTTTTTAATTTCAGACTCTTTTCCTCATTTGTGTGACTGAAGTGTGCTCAATGTTCAACAAAGGTGGTCTAAATGAAGGTTTCCGTGGTACTGTCATGGAGACCGTCTTTAACATCTTGGCTTGTATTCAGGAACGAGAAAATTAAAATGGCAAAAATGAGTTTTGCCAGAGAAGATGAATTTTTAAGAAAATTTATGCATTGTAGGTGGGGATTTGTGAAGAAATGTGCTTCCAGAAATTGTTTAGAACTGGGGAATTATATAGCTATTTGAAAAGGAGAGGGAAAAGTGGTGCTGACAAGAATACAAATGACTTCCTAATAAAAGTAGTTAGGGAGGAGGTATGCATATATGGAAAAGCAAATGAGTTTTAGGAAAGACAAATAAACTATAGAGAAACAGATGAGGGGAAGGACAGTTTTGCCATGATGTCTATTTAGGCTTCTAGACCACAGTGATGAGTCACCCACCCCTGATGCAAAACTCTTGGACTGGGTTCTTAAAATAATTGTGTTCTTCAGGGCAGCTCTATTTGATGGCAGAAATGAGAGAACAGAAAATACCTATCTTTAAATGTCTTTAGCTCAAAATAATTTTTATGCTACAGTAGCATATTTTCGATCCCTAGCTGCCAACTAATATTAACAATTTCTTCAAATATATTTAGAAATTACATTGGTTTAGGAAAATGGCAGTAGTGGGTTTTTCTCTCTGGTCTATGATCTATCCAGCCATGAATGGTTAGTTGGCTTGGTCTACAGTACTGGACGTGAATTCTCTAATTAAATAAGTATTGGTAACCCCAAAAGAAAAGTAGCACTGTTGCAGCACTGTGGGTATCTTGCATGCCAGGCATTCTCAGGGTTGAGGTTCATTTGTTTACCCCTGAGAGGAACTACCAACTACACATCTCTCTTGGCAGCTTGCATAGAACCTTCTGATATCATAAGGTACAGTCCCCAACGACGAGGCTTCCAGGTCAGTTTCAGCTGGATTGTCTAAGTCCTGTGTCCAAAGTGTATGGTGTCTTCAGCAATAGGGTCTCACCTTCAAGTACGAGGAGGCAGCCAAGGCGGGGGCGGGGAAACAGACAACTCCTGTGGCTCCTGATGAACGTTGCACATCATTGGACATTCAGCCTTCAGACATGCTCAGAGTCTGCTTTCCGCGTTCAGATGGAAGGATCTAGGAGCAGGGTAGCCATAACTTTTGGGAAATGGCATTTCCACTAACAAGCAAAATGCATAGTTTTCCCAACTCGTGAATAGAAAAGTCAGCCATCATCCCTCAATCTCAAAACTTTTGAGCAGCTTGGCCCTCCCTTTCTTCTCCCTTAAACACTTTAGAGTACATTTATGAGCCAAGCACTGTGATGGGCAAAGGGCATACAGAAATGAAGCAACATCAGTAAATCTCAAGGGTTAGGGTCAAAGTTCCCTGGAGGATTCTAGCATGTGACCCAGGTTAAGAATCAATCACAATAGGGGAGAAACATGGGGGGGGGGGGACAAGGGAGGGAGGGTAGAAATAGGAGGAGATGAGGGAGGGGCCTACAGTGTGATAAAAAGTAAATAAATTGTAAATAATATATTCAAAAAAAGAATCAATCACTAGGTAAGATAGAGAAGGGGCAAAGGGAGGGAAGAAAGTGAAGTGGAAAGGACTGAGCCTCAGACATGAAAGGACCGCACTGTTGGAGAGGCAGGAATAGGTTGGGAGGAGACTACAATAGAAAGCTGAGCATTCAGGTATGAAGTGAGACCCACCAAGACCTTTGAGGCTGTGTAACAGCTGCTCTTTCCTCTTAGGAGCAGAGAAAGTCAAAGAAAGCCTGGAAGGCCCACATCTCAGGAGCAGGTGGACCTCCCTACCTGCCAGTCGAGGGTCCATTGTCTCTTGAACACTCCGAGGGAAAAGAATCCAAACTGCTCCTAGGCCGTGTATCGCTCGCTCTTCTCTTTCCTCTTTCATTTATCATCTTGCTTCTTCTTTTCTTCTGCACTAGTTTATCTAGGTAGGCTATCAGAAAGTGACACAGGGCATGGGCGGTGAGAACACAGAAGATGGAGGGGCTCCTGGAATTGATCAGAGGTGGCCTTGAGGAATTTTGTATAGGGACTGGGTGTAAGCGTTTACAGAAAAAAAATGGAAGGTCTCAAGTGAGACACTTCAGAGTCTAGTACAAAACTGGATAAATAGTATCCTCAATATTTCAAATCCATGGAGTTTGGAAGGCAAGCATGTGCAGGAGCCTTCCAAACCCCAAATATGCTTATGGGATTGGGACTTATGCTGAGATTGTAAAATCTAGTTTCATGCATCTTAATGATGACAAGAAAGCTACCAGTTCAGCCCAGAGCACTTCTCCCCAAGGCCCAAACTGTACTGTGAAGTTTTTTTTTTTTTTTTGGGGGGGGGGGTTTTCTTGGGGGGGGGTATCCTGTATTAGATTTTAGTGAACCAAAGTCACCATTTTCAGGATGAACTTAGATATGGAAAATAATAGAAGAACATGCTTCAGTAAGAACTCAAGTTATGTGTCATTGTGACCCTCTGGGGGGCGGGTGTTTATCTCTAGGTAAGCTCTGTTGTGCTTATATTGGAGACATGGTATCTTCATTTGTCCCCCAAACAAGGGTTTGGATAAATTGGAAGTCTTTCAAAGGCAACCAGACAAAGAAATTAGGAGCTGGGAAAATTGATTTATGAGCCAAGATTAGAAAAGGTTAAAGCATTTTGTTTGTCTAACGGACAAATGAAGGAACAGTCAATCAGGAGTAAAGACAAAAGAAATGACAGTGTCATGAATAGACAGTGCCCCATTGACTAGAGTATCCAAAGTCATTCCCAGTCTTGAGGGAGGAGACAGGAGAGGGAAGAAAAGAGGGGAGGAGGAACCAAAAGGAGAAGAAACAAGAGATTGCTCCTCTCTGTTCTCTTCCCTGGGTCTAATTAGAGGATGTTAACATTAGCCCCAGAAGTTGGGATCTGCTTTAGTTTTACAAGAGTGGTGGCCCTTCTGTCTTCTAGCACCATCACCCACACCTGCCTGTGATTTATACATCATAAACCTCTTTCTATACCTTTGTCTCATAAAAGTGTAAAATTTTTTTCATAAGAAAGTTAGTCTTTTAATAGAAAAGTTAACAGACATTGAAAATAATGTTTTACTAAAGGAAAAAAGAACTGACCTATAATCATGCTACCCAGAAATCCCACTGAAGACGTTTGTCTGGCTGAGCTGTGGTTCTCGCCCTGTTGGTGTTTTGGAGAATTTACCTTAGCTTCTCTTCCTGGGTCCTGCTTGTCTCTCCCAGAACATCCCTGGCAGCTGCTACAGGATGGCCTCTGCTCCTTCCTCCTGTTCATGGCGAATCAGTATCACGACTGTAAATATCACTTGGACTGGTACCCAAGCATCTCACATTCAGGGTGCTCCACCCTGAGCTCACGCTTCTTCAAAGCCTGACGGTGCTCCTTCTCTGCCCTGCCAGTGGTTATGTAGCCTGAGTCTTCCCAGGCCAGTCCCGTTTGGCTTCTGTTGCCCTACAAACCGCTGTCCTGCCTTTCTCCTCTGGGACTGCTGTTTTATACAGTGTTGGGTGGCCTTGACAATGAATTTCTGACTCCCCTCCCAGCTGCCTTCTCCCCCGGAGACTCCCTCCTTACCTCCCTTTCCCCAGGAACACAGGCTCACACACAGTGGCTCTGCCCCCGGCCTGCTTTCTCTGCTCCAGCTCCTCTTCGCTGAATTAAGGCTGGCAGTACTGAGGAGCTGTAGAGGTGACCGAAAGGCACAAAGCTGCAGACTAGTTAGTTCTCACACCTGGCAACCACGCCCTGTGTGCTAGGTACCATCCCAATTATTACAGCTTCCCTGTGTACGTCCTACTTTAAATCCAAACCTCCTCAGATCTCCGATATTTCATCTCTCTCAGAATTCCCAGTAGCCTTTTCTGTATCTCTTCCAGGCAATTAGTAAAAATTTCCCACATCTGGAATTTCACTACCATATTGATAGTAGAAGTGGACATGCTGTCCCTTGTTCAGGTATATTTTATTACCATTACTTGGATTTCTAAACCAGTGGCTCTCTAAACCAGTGGCTCTCAACCTATGGGTAGCAACCCCTTTGGTAAATTTCTATCTCCAAAAATATTTACATTATGACCCATAATAGCAGCAAAATTACAGTTACAATGTAGCAAGGAAAGTAATGTTCTGTTTGGGAACCACACAGCACGAGGAACCGTATTAAAATGTCGTAGCAGTAGGAAGGTTGAGCACCGCTGCTCAAGACCATCCACACCCTGAGGGAAGAAGAAAGAAATCATGGTTATTTGTGCGGCTCTTCAGGCTTCCTCCAATCCATGTAATAGTTGTGTGTGGTGAAGTCTTTTTGAGAACATTTTTATTAGGAAATAATTCACATGAAATGCAACTCGGCCATTTAACTGTACAGTGTCATCATTTCTGAACTATTGACAGAGCTGTGAGACATCACCACAGTTAGTTTTAGGACATCCTTGTCCCTCCACCTGCCAAATTGTATCTTAGGTACTATCCTCCTCTCATGCCATCTCCTTCAGCCCTAGAGCCTCCATTCTACGTTCTGTTCTCACAGACTTTTCTCTCTGGAACGTTTTCTGTAAATTGTGCAATGTGTGCTTTTTCGTGACCGGTTCCTTTCATTTGGCTTTGTGTTTTCTAAGGTTCATCTCTGCTGTGGCAGGGGTCACTATTTCATTCATTTTCAAGGGCAAATACTGCCCCGTTGTTTACCTGTTCGACAGCTAGTGGGCGCTTGGGAAGTTTCTGCTGGTTGGCCCTAGCAGCAAGTACTGACTTGTGGGCATGTTCTCACTGACCTTGCATACGTCCTGAGGAGTAGGCTCACTGGGTTACGCTCGCCGTGTTTAACTTTCTAAGGAACTCGAGCTGTTTTCCAAAGTGTCTGCATCATTCTACCTTCTCGCCAGCACTACACAGCCGTGCTCTGCGACCCTCTCTGCGACCCTCCTCGTGCATCCTGACAATATTTTTAATGGACTTATGGTGAACAAGCCAATCTTCCTTAGACAATACAGAACAATTACTTAGAGAACATTTGCACTGCATGAGACAATGCAGCTAGCCTAGGAATGTGCACAGGAGGCGTGTCTCCTGTATATGCAATTACTATGCCATTGTATGTAAAGGAATTGAGCCCACGCACATTTATTTTTAGTCCACTAGGAGTGATGGCACCCATTTCCCATGTTCTGATGGACCCCTGCATCTAATTTCTCTACATCCCACACGTGGTGGGTTTTATTTTTATATATATACAGACCTATACATTTTTTCTAACACGTTAATTAACAGTTTTTTACTAGAAAAATGCCTCCCACCCCGAGGATCTCCTTGTTGTATTGGAAAGGCACGTGAAAAGGAAAAAGGTGACAAGATTAATCTTTATTCAAATAAAAATACAAAACCTGGTCTTTTCCAAGTCTCCTCATCGTAGTGCTGGGAGTTTCTCAGGAAATGCAAATATGTGTTTTCCACATGAATGAGGGCGCTGTTGTTTGACGGTGGCAACAAAGGGTAGTGTCTCATGTATAAAGTCAGGCAGCTAAAGGCAGGAAGAATTGGAGATGCACCAAGTGACTTAAGGAAGAATAAAAATATATCAAAGTGAGCGAGAGAAGGGAGAGCAGAGGCGACATTCCAGGCTGTGAGAGCACCGGCTGCCCCTGAGGTCCAGTGTGAGGTTGGAAAGCCGCTGTCC
The DNA here is from genome assembly GCF_907164565.1 of Psammomys obesus. Classification (NCBI taxonomy): domain Eukaryota; kingdom Metazoa; phylum Chordata; class Mammalia; order Rodentia; family Muridae; genus Psammomys; species Psammomys obesus. The sequence goes on from NW_026596079.1 coordinate 37,879,158, forward strand.
CTCTTGGATTGCCACAAAGCCACATCCCAGGAAATGAGCTGTGATGGATGTTAGAAAAGCGGAATAATTCCTAATTATAAACAAATGGTGCAAAGGCCCACTTCTGGAGCAGTTCTCAGGAGGCGCACTGTGCCGGTCCTAGTCGAGCCATTCTCTCTAGCTGAGGATTAGATGCAGCTGTTGTTCCCCCTTCTTGGGTGAGGAATCCAAGGATACGGAAATAAGAGACTGCTTGGGAGACTAGCGAGGTGTAGCTCTGAACACCATGCTGTAGAGCCGGGGCGCCCCGAGGCCTGCTTTAGGCTGCTGGGCCGCCACTCTCATGATTATGTTTGTTTTCTTCACCTACATTGTTTGAATACAGCAATTAAAAATACATTAACCACCTTGTGATTTTCGTTTAAATGAAGTCAATTTAAATAATGAGCCAAAGGCATTTGTTTTTGTAATAGTTTTTAAATTACTTGTAATGTAGCGTAATATGCCACCAGGTCTGTGGAGAGTTGAGGCGGAGTGCGGGGACACAGAGACCGAGTTTATGAAGATTAAACTTCATCCCGGAGGCAACAAGGAGCATTAACTTTCTGAAATTTTCAGCTGGCACAGAATAACCATGGATCTATGGGGCGCTGTGTGCTACCTGTGTACTACCTGTGTGCTACCTGTGTGCTGCTGCCTGTAGTGGTCAAACAGCGCACTCAGCACATTCACCACCTCAGACTCTTGGCTGCTCCTCGTGGTGAGGACATCCCAGATCTTCTCTTCTCGCTCCCGTGAGGCACAGTGTAACTGCTAATGATGCCACTCTCCCGTGCTGACGGAACCGGAGCACATTCCCCTTGTATAGCTGTAGCTTTGCTCCTCCTCAACCTTTGCAGCCAAGTGGCTCCTCTGTGGGTGGAAATGCCCTCTGCACTAAGGGTGTGTGATAAATGTTTAGGACACAACCGGAGAGAGCGAGTCCAACTGGGAATCTGCTGAAATAGTCACGATAGAGATGAAAAGATAAAACCAGAGCAGTGGGAAACCAGATGAAGCTATGTTTTTTAAGGGTTTATGTCATGCCCCTCAGGTCTTTTAAAAAGCATCATCTCTGGTGTTTCCTGGAGCCGTCAGATCGGCCCAGGGGCCCGTAGATGTAGCTTTCACAGCCTGACCAATGACCTAACCAGACATGGACAGCTAACCAGCCAGGACCCTCTTGTGATTCCAGGCTGCTTTGGCAGGAGGCACCACCATGATCATTGATTTCGCCATTCCTCAGAAAGGCGGCTCCCTCATTGAGGCCTTTGAGACCTGGCGCAACTGGGCAGACCCCAAAGTCTGCTGTGACTACAGCCTGCATGTGGCGGTGACATGGTGGAGTGAGAAGGTAAGGCAGCTGGCTTCCAATTTGCTCCATTTGGTCCCCTTTTCTGTTGCTCTGTATGAGAGCGAGAAACTGGAATGGCAAATGGCAAACCCCAGTGATGCCCTGCCTCGGGGGTGACTGGGCCTGGAGGGGGGAGTTTCATTGCAAATTCCTCTGAATCTGTTGAAATCTGAGTACTGGGAAAGATTCCAAGTAAAACATCATATAAAGCACACAGCAGAAAGCCGTTATGCCTGTTCACAGCGGCATCACCCTGTATTTGATCCAGGAATTGTCTCCTCTGCTTCCAACAGCACCTATTCCAATTGATTCTCTCTGATTCCCAACTTCCACACACCTGGAATTTTTAATTTGTGAGAAAGACAGCAAAGAAATTCTAAGCTTAGAATTTCTTCAAGTGGGAGGCCTCCATTCCCACACTTGAGAGGAGGAGACAAGCTAGGATCCCTTATTCCAAGGCCCCAGCTGTGTGACTCAGCTCCCCCAACACTACTCTGCTGTTGTCATCACCTGAGAACCATTTATACACCTCAAAACACCCTTCCGTGCCTGATAGTTATTTAGAACATGAGAAAGATGGCAAGATTCAGATGGAAAAGATGATTTTTGAGAGCCATTAAAATATCTACTGAAATCTACTGAAAGTGTGTGTGTGTGCATGCGCACACACCTTGGAAGAAAATTTCCCCTGGATTTAAATCCTGACTCATTTCTTCATATTGACTTTATTCAGAAATTTTAGGGGTGGGAGGAGGGTGAGGTGATATTATTGACTAGGTCATACACCAGCCTCCCTTTCAGACACCAAGTGATATCGAACAAGGACCAATCTGTAACAGGTAACCCAGCAGACACTGCTCAAGTTGATTTTTCTCCCTAAATGATATCTAAGTGATGAGTTTTGTCTACTTTACATGTTTAAAGGCAAGCCTTCCTTTCTTTCATCCCTACCTACCTCTTTTCTTCATTCCCTTCTTCCTCCCTTTCTTTCCTCACTCCTTTCCTCCCTCTCTTATTTTGTGAGAGCAAAGGCAATAATGTTAGCCTTTACCAGTCCTTTTCATACTTTAACAAGTAGATAGATCCCCAAATACAGGTCCTGTTGTGTTGCCGTAACCAAGTGCTTAATATAGACTCAAACAATAGAAACTTACTGTCTTGTCTGAAGGCTAGAATGCCAAGGTACACAGCCACATGATTGCGTTGTCCTCCGGGCTGTGACCAAGGCTCTACCCCATGCTTTTGCAGAAGCTTCTGGCTATCTGTGTAATTTCTGTGAGCCTTGCAGAAGGAGCATTCTGGCTTCTGTTTACACCCCCTTGCACATGCCTGCATCTCAGCTTCCTCTTTCCCAAGGGCACCAGTCATCTGGGATTACAATGTACGCCAATGACATCATTATAACCAATTACATCTGCAGTAATCGGCTTCTAAACAAGGGCTCAGGACTTTACCATAAGGGTTAGAGGGCACACAAGTCAATTTGTTAAAATGTTTTTCCTTGTATGAAGATTCTTTGTAATCTTTTTATTGAAAATAGATTTTTCCCTCCGGATTACGGTACCCTCCCTCTACTCCTCACACTTCCTCTCCATCTCCCCTCCCATCCAGGCCCACGGCTTTTCTGTCCCTCATTAGAAAAGAACAGGCTTCTAAGAGATAATAATAAAATATTTTTTGTTTTTATTCTTGTTTGTTTGTTTTCCGAGACAGAGTTTCTCTGTGTAGCCTTGACTATCATTGAACTCTGTAGTCTGGGCTGGCCTCAAACTCAGAGATCCTCCTGCCTCTGCCTCCTGGGTGCTGGGATCAAAACGTGTACGCCACCGCCTCCCGGTACAAAATAAAATATATTAAGATAAAACAAAAACTATCACATTGAAGTTGACAAAGCAAACCAACATTCGGAAAAGAGCCCAAGAGAAGGCACATGAATCAAAGACTCACTCATTTGAACACTCAAGAGTCTCAAATAAACACTGAACTGGAAGCCATAATATATACACAGAGGACCTGGCACAGACCTGTGCAGGCCTGCTCCAGTCTCTGTGGTCTCATATCAGATTTTCTTATGTTGATTAGGAGGGCCTTGTTTTCTTGGCACCCTCCAACCCCTCTAGCTCTTACACTCTTTCCTCTTCTGCTGCTGGATTCTGAGGGGAGGAATTTGATGGAGACCTCCCATTTAGGGCTGAGTGTTCCAAGGTCTCTCACTCTCAGCAGAATATCTGGCTCTGGCTCTCTGTTCGCCTCTGCTGCAGGAGGAAGCTTGTGTAATGATGGTTGAGCAAGGCGCTGATCATAAGTCTGGGGTACCCCACACGTCAGTTTGTAATAGTTGGCGAGACTGTCTGCATTGTCATCTTTAACAGAGAGAGGGGCCGCCTACCAAGTCCCATGCAGGCCTTGCCCTTGCCCTCTTGCCTGTACCTTTGAGAGGTGAGATTTCAGAGTGCGTTAACATGTCTAGCTTGGCACTTTTTTGTTGTTTCTTTGAGACAGGGACTCTCTACCTAGCTAGCATGACTGCCCTGGATAAGTCTGGAGCTCATACAGATTTACCTGCCTCAGCCCGCTAAGGGCTGTGATTAAAGGCAGCACCACCACACCCAGCAGTGAAACTTAACCTTCTTTGTCTGAGTATTTACTCCAAGAATTGTTGATGCTATTTTCCACCTCAGGTTTGTCTGGGGGGTGGGGGGGGTGTTCTGTTATATTATGGGTGTATACAGTTGTCTGGATAGTTTAAAGAGCAATTTTTTAAAAAGATAAACGGATTAGTGAATACTGCCCCAAAGAAGGGCTCTTTGACTTTTAGCAACAATGTCCATTCTTGCAGCGCCCTCTGCACCTACATATCCGGCTCTCTACCTATTTTTCTAAGAACTAGACCTACACAGAGAGATTTCACTCAAAATCAGGACGTGGATGTGGGAGCAAATGGACACGTGTGTTTGTCAGCTCTGGCTGCCGTAACAGCACACCAGAAGCTGGGTGGTTTAGTAGCAGAATTCTCAGAGCCCAAGGCAGGACTGGGAGGGCTGGCTGCCCGGAGGCTTCTCTTTCTGACTGCAGACAGCCATCTTATCACTTCATCCTCTCTGAGGCTCCCCTCTGTGCCAAGGCTTGGTCCCTGTCTGAACCAAGTTGGAGGAGATTAGCTATGAGCAACACTCAAGCTGTGCTTACTGTGTGGTTACCTATGGAAGTGTGTGTTAACCTGTAGAAGTTCCAGTAATTTTCCTTTGAAAGTCCTCATCCATTTTGAGACTTGCATTGGTCCTTCGGTGTCTCTTACTGGGTAGTCTTGACCTGTTTACTTCTGATAGCTGACAACCTTGAAGATCCCCAAGCTATGGCTAGTCCAGAAGCTGGCCGGTTGTGACCTCACACCTCCCAGCTGTTCTGCCAGGGTGCTACAGCACAACACTCAGTCTGTGCCTCCTCAGGCGAATCTGGTCCTCCGAGACTCACCCTGTGGCTTTTAGATCTGAGCCCCAGCTCTTACCATACATAGCTTTGACTCCTTCTAGACCCATGTTTGCAACTGTTGCCACTTTTTTAGAACAGTCTCCTCAAATTGCAAGATAGATGCAGGGAATTTTAGATTCAAGAATAGAAATAAAGTACTTCAGGGAAAGCTATTCATTCTTCCATGACTTACGGGCCTCACAGCAGCAGCCGTTCATCAGGTGAAATGGGATAGAGCTTAGGAGAATGTAGGTGGATTTAACTGCATGTTGCTGAGGTCAACTGTCACCCTTATGTTTTGCTTGCTTTTTTTCTGAATGTAATCTTTGAGGAATGATGAAATTATCATTTAAGAGGCATGTTGTTGTATCTGTCACCCACTAGGTAAAAGAAGAAATGAAAACCCTCGCCCAAGAGAAAGGCGTTAACTCCTTCAAGATGTTCATGGCCTACAAGGACGTGTACATGGTACAAGATGAAGAGATGCACGCAGCCTTCTCTCAGTGTAAGGAGGTCGGCGCAATCGCCCAGGTGCACGCTGAAAACGGAGTCCTGATTGCAGAGGTGAGGGTGCACATTCCAGCCCTTCCACAGACAGGAAAATAGCTACTGTTTAAGACTCGGTCCTAGGAGGCAGACTCAGTGCACGCAGGGCAGAAATTAAGTCGCTAGTTACCTGTGCCACATAAATGCCAGAGATGGTTCACTTGTCACTGTCTTTGATTTTAGTCAGTGGGTCCACATGGTTGGGAGAATTCTTCTTTTCCGACCAGCTGCCTATATTCCATTTTTTAAAAATGTGCTGATATAAAAATATGAGTTATTTTCTTTTACATTTATTTGTGTGTGTGAGAGAGAGACAGTGTGTGTGTGTGTGTGTGTGTGTGTGTGTGTGTGTGTGTGTGTGTGCTGTGTACATGCAGATGCCAGTAGAGGATAGAAGAAACTGGACCCCCTGAACTGTTACAGACAACTGTGAGCTGCCATGTGGGTGCTGGGAACTGAACCTGGGTCCTCTGGAGAAGCAGCCAGTACTCTTACCTGCTTAGCCATCTCTCCAGCCCTTGTAAACCATTTCTGCTATGTCCCTCAGCACTGGCTTGTTTTCTCGGTTTTCAGAGGCTCAGGCTGCTGGTGAGCGCTAATGTGAGGACTTCTGATGAAGTGAGCAGTGTCTCAGGCAGAATTTTCAGAGACGGGAAGAATCTAGACGATATTTATTTCTCGTGTTACTTCCGTTCATAATGGCCGAAGGGTACACCATCTCCAGGATTTAAAGAGCTGTCTCTAGCCCTTTACATTAGCTGGTTGTTTTTCCTTCCTTCAGGCTTAGTTCCCATTAAAGTAAGATTGCAACTCAGTAGCCAGAGGCAGTGGGAAGAATGAGAAGGGAAAGTGCGAGCTATAAACTCAAGCAGACCAGAGTTTAAATGAGACTTCCTGGCTGTGTGACGCCGGCAAGTGGCATCATTCCTCTGAATCTTGGCTTGCAGCCCTTTTTGTGAAAGAAAGAAAGAAAAATTTGAAGAAATAATGAATCTGTTATCATTAGTGGACCGAGTTGAGGGGCAGTCGAGACTGACTCGGGAGAAACAAAACTCACTAAACACTGCATTATATGACTCACTTCAGCGAGGGTCTCAAGTAGGTCTACTTTGAATTACTATGCTAAGTCTCAAGCACAGACAGTGCTTCCTACGGAATGTGAGTGAACAAACCTGGTTTTTTCAGGGCTGGGACGGACAGACAGACAGGGGGCAGAGACCAGAGGACAAACTCAAAAAAAAATGTCATTCTTCAGGAGCCAGTCTGCTTTGTTTTGGAGACAGGGTCACTCGCTGACTGGGAATTCAATCAGGCCAGCCTGGCTGCGTGGGCCTCGTGGATCCACCTGTCTCCGCCCAGCCCCAGCGATACAGGCCGTCCACCATCATGGCTGGCTGTTTGACGTAGGTTCTGTGGATTGAGCTTGGGATGCCACGGCTCACCGTGTCAGCCAGCAGACGCCGCTGGTAAAATCATGCACACCGGGACGCTGCTCGCGTCTACCATCAGCACATGTCCACCTACAGGGGAGAAATCTAAGAGTCTATCGGAACCTTTCGTTTCCAATAAAAGAGCGTTGGACATTAATAACCCTTCCTGCTATCCTTTTACATGCTTGCTGCCCTTTTAGGGAGCAAAGAAGATGCTGGCGTTGGGGATAACAGGCCCGGAGGGGCATGAGCTGTGCCGCCCCGAAGCAGTGGAGGCGGAGGCCACTTTGAGAGCCATCACGATCGCCAGCGCCGTGAACTGCCCTCTGTACGTCGTGCACGTGATGAGCAAATCTGCGGCGAAGGTGATAGCTGCCGCGAGGAGAGAAGGTGACCCTCGGCGGGGCCCCACCCCCTGCGGTCAGCGAGCAGGGCACACAGGCTACCTGCTTAGAAACGGGGAAGCAGATGGGTTTGGAAATACTGGGCAAAGATGGGTGAAAGCCACGTGCATTTTATCCAGGGAGCTCAGGTCTCACCGGAGCGCCCACCCCCTGGCCGAAGCGCAGGCAGTCCCGCAGTGGGAGACGTCATCTGTTGACGCCCTCCTGAAAACGACAGCAAGTGGATAACGTACCTTCTTAAAAGCCGTGAGATGGGTTTGGTGTGCTTTTAAGTGCCACCGAAATAGGTTTGTTGAAACCACTTGTTGCAAGAAGGTTTAGTAAGGACTTTGTAAACCGTATTCACTTTTAAAATGTAATCATGTGTTAGGAATATGGTTACTTTCAAGCGAACTCTCAAAGCCTTACCACCAGCTATTACAGGACCCCTTCCCTCCTACACGCCTCCTTGAAACTGCTCCCGCCCCTCACCAAAACAGAAGTAGCTGAAACCCCGAGCTGCAGTTCTAGCTTTCTCCACCAGATGGTGATGTTGCCAGCTCCACGGAGTTGGTAAGGCTTGCCCTTTTCTATAGCACAGCCAGGACACAAGGTTAGAACAGTACAATCTGCAGAAATGCCAATCTTAGCACACCATCAAGCTGTGATTCTGAAATATCAGACTGGAAGCTGCTTCTTGACAGTGAGTATTTGTTCTATACTTGCACAAAATATGATAAGAGGCAGGCTATAAAGATCTAGGTGCCACAGACAGCTATTAATCTTAAGTCAGGCATTTTGATTATATTTTAAATCAGTTTTACTTCTTGAATGTGGGAACTGTTTATAACTTTACATTAGTATAAGTTACAAAACTAAATACAAAACTTGTCCAAAGAAGTTTTTCTTCCTTCTAGCTTTTTGTCATATCCCACAAGAAATATCTATATCTTGTTTTGTTTTCTTTTTTTCCTTCATTAAACAAAAAGCAAAGAAAAACAAACAAACAGCAGCAACAACAACAACAAAAAACCTCTGTAGTATTCTCTCCCTTACTGCTTTTTCTCTTAGAAATATGTCCCAGAGGTCAGCTCTTAGAGGGTGGGTTTTTATTGTTCTCATTTGTAGCTCTGGAATATGCTGCTCTGTTTATTCAAATAGTCCTCCAGTGGCGAGTGTTTGGTCTATTGCAGGCCGTGGCTCTTACAATTAGCACCACAGCAGTCACCTTCTGCAGAGACTATCTGGTATTTGTAGGAGGTGTGTGGCTTCTCTCTTGCCTCTGTAAGACATTACTCCAAGATTAGTGACTTAAAAATGAGCTTGTTATTCGGTTGGTCTAGATGTCAGAGTTTCCAGTCTGGAGTGTTCTCTTCTTTCCCAGCACCAGGGCCTCCTCATGTACCTCAGGGCAGGGCTCCTGCCTTCCTAAACCTTTAAAGGCAGCCGTGCTGCCTTGAGTGCTGTTGTCAGCCTTTTCTGGATGACCTCATGCCTCCCTCCTTCACTTCAAGGATTCTTGCATAACACTGAGCCAGCTCCATTAATTTAGAAGTGACCTCCCCATCTCAGGGTCTTAACCACAGCTATACAGCCCCTTTCACTACATTAAGTAACATATGAACGAACTATGAATTGACATGTGGACATTTTTAAGGTTCAGTTATGTGCCTAACATAAAAGGGCATCTTCTAGGAGGAGAATTACTGGTCAAAGATTAAATGGACATGCAACTTTTTAGATACTGCTAGATTAATTTCCTGAGCCGTAAGCATGGGATGGTTTAAATGCCACCCAAGCATGCTGGGTAACTTGGATTTACAATAAGGATTACTTGTAAAACATACCTGAGGGCCCAATTGTCAAAGAAACAGTTGTGCTTCAGAATGATTCGGTGTGAGATAGCCCGCTCTGTGAATGCAGTCTCTTCTGTGTAAGCAGGACATGTGATCAGGGAGGACCCCGAAGGAAGAGGAGCTAGACTAATAGACCCAAACTGTTCCCATGGTTCCTACATCAGTATACCCAAAAACAGACAGGGGAATGGTGATAGCTAAGAGCCCATGTACCACAATGACCTTCTGTGAAGGATTCAGCTACCCTCACTGTAATTCATTATCCTCCAACATCATTTCTGAACACGAAAGTACAATAAAGACCTGCTATTTGTAACCTTGTTTAAATAAGGAATAATTTATTCTTATGACTGTATATGAAAAATCTGTATATAGCTTGGTCGCCCACTTCTTTCTTCCTGGTCCCTGACACTCACAGTTGGTCCCTAGAATGTGACACTGGCATGGCCTCGGAGCAACGCTCAGAGACTTGGCCCATCCCAGACCCTCTGAACCCAACGTGCACGCCTAACAGAGACTCCAGGTGGTTCAAATGAGATTAAAGTCAGAACCAGACACAAAGGAGGGACTGTCAAATCACTAATTCCCTGTATTGTCACTTAGGGATATAACACTGTTAAATTTGACAGCTGTTTACCCAAAAGAGGCTGAGTTCATAGCAGCTAAAGCTACATGTACATCACAGAATAGGACTCTGGACCATTTATAACTTCGGGTTTAATTCCTCATTTTAGCTTAATTTATTCTTGCCTTGCATTGTCACTAGAATACTTCAAGTTCAGCTTTGTAACTGTTTTGTGACAGGTGACGTTGAGGCATGGGTGGAGCTCAAGATGACCATAAAGGCTAGGTCTATAGGTGCAGCCCAAGTCCACCACGCCTAGGCCAAACCTTCTCTGCGATTTTCTACTAAGGCACACAGCCTAGAGCTGCAGTGAATGCCAGGATTTACAAGTCATTGATTAGATGTTTTTAAAAAATTAACTGGCCTGGGGGTCTTGAACTCGTGTGTGAAAACCGCATTGAAGACATAATCATTATCTTTAGCATTTGGGCCTTATTGAAAGGATGGAGGTGGCGAGAACGGATTTGCTAAGGCATTCACCGGAAAGTCAGCTAGCGCTCATCTCTCAGCCAGTCTTTGGGGCTAGTGATTTTGGCCACCTCCACTTTTAGTTTTAAGTAGCTACCTTCAAGATTCTAGACTGTGAGTGTGTAATAGTGACTTAAAATCTGAGTCGTATCAATTGTTTTCCAACCATGAAAAATATGCAACTTAGCTTGTGTAGATCCTACCTGCCACCTGAGTTTGGCTAATTCAAATTGCCACTTCATGTGACACAGGGTTTTGTGCCTAGCTAGTGCTTTCAGTGAAACTCCAGAAATGTCTTCACCAGCCCCCTCTCTTGCCCTAGGCTGCAGGAGGAACTCGGGGCGTCTTGCCACTGCATTATTATTATCTTGGAATGACAGTGTTCTTCTCAGCCTTCACTTCCTTCCTGTCTGTCACTCCCCTGCTTTGTCTATAGGCTAAGCCCAGCGTTTGAATGTGGTGTGGGAGTGTGACACATTCTTCTCTGGTGAAACAATCGGTGGGGAGAGAAAGGTATCCACTCAGGGAGGTGCAAGCTGGGACTATTCACATCAACTCACGGAGAAGCGATTTCAAGAGCCAAGGTCAAGCGCATTCCCTTCACGCCAGTAAGGCTCCAAAGCACACCTAATTTTAGTTGCCTGCATATTTAGGCCATTGTTGTCTTATAAAGTTTCTTGGTTTTCCTGGAATTTCTCCAGTTAGCTCATCTAAAATAGGTTCAGAAAATAACAGCATGAGCTGCTTCCAGCCTTTTCTTTCTGCTTTCCATTAGGCAGAAGCAGTTCCTTTGGCAAGGAGGTTTGTCTCGGGTCCCCAGGGATAACCTTCCTCCCTCCCTCTCTGCCTGCTTCCCTGCCAGCCTGCCTCAATTTCTCTTTTCCTTGCTTCCCATCTTTTGTCTGCAGGTGGAACCAGGGCCTTGTAAACAGCACACAGGCCTGGCGGTGTGGTGATGAATCCACAGTCCCTCCCACAGCTTGACAAAGTCTAAGCCCACTGTGTGACTCATACCCTTTGATGTCCTAGGCTGGGTGTATGGGTTCTTGTCCTCATATTTCCACTTTCTTGAATACTTTGAGAATTCTCAGGTCATTTTTTTAAAAAGCAAAGTGTGTAAAAAGGTGAAATTTCTAATTTTCCTCAAGTTTGTTCAATGATTTGAATGAGCACAGAATTCTAGGTCATTCTGGAAAATGACAGCGCAATTCCATTCTGGCACTGTTACCAATACAGTATAATTGTTTTTTTCTCTCTGACTGGTATTACTATCTGGAATACTCTCGTTTCCCCTATCATAGAGATGTCGAAATTTCATTAAGCTCACATTGGGTCCTAAGATTTAAATAATTCACCTCTATGTTCAGGGTGTATTTTAATCTGAAAGCTGACTTTTTATTCTGAAAATTTCTTCTGTCATTTCTTCCATATTTATTTTCTCTGCTTACTTATTTACTTTCCCCATAATCTACCCCAGCAGCATCTTCATTTCCTTCCACTCTTTTCTCTTCTTATAAAACAAACAAACAAACAAAAACAAAAAACCCTCAAGATTTTGCTCAATATTTTACAAAATGACTTTGTTTGCTTCCCTGCCTTTCTAATGGACTTTTGTCTTGGTGCTCTTTTCTGTTTGATCCTTCTCTCTTTTTAAAAATGTTTTTCTTTTAATTAGAGATAGTGTCTTAATATCTCTAAGAATACTAATGAGGCTTTAAAATTCTCTTTGTTTCCTATTTTTTCGCTGGTTGGCTGGTTGGCTGGTTTTTGTTTTTTTAAATAAATTCTTAGTCTTTTTTCCATGGTTAGGAAGAAGGTTCAGACAGTAAGAGCACTTGCTCTACAAACATAAAGACCCGACTTCCAGCCCCAGTGCCCACATAAAAAGCCAGGGGCCACCATCTGTGGTGAAAGTGCCAGCACTGGGGATGGCGTTTGCTGGGGAGGCAGCAGAGACTGGATCTCAAGAGCTCCCCCACCAGCGAAGGCTATTGAAAAAGGGAAGCGGGTGTACACGCTCATGCAGGCACCACTCATACCCAACACACACACACACACACACACACACACACACACACACACACACACA
>NW_026596079.1:37891407-37929950 GCF_907164565.1 Psammomys obesus
ACACACACACACACACACACACACACACACACACACACACACACACATTCTTAGCCTTCCTTTTTTGGGCAATTTGTTTTTAACAATTTTTACTTATTATAGTGTGTGTGTGTGTGTGTGTGTGTGTGTGATGTCTGTAGATGCTGTGGTACACATGTGGAGGTCAGAGGATGACTGTGGATTCTCTCCTTACACATTTATGTGAGTTCTGGGGATCAAACTTAGGCCACCAGGCTTGTTCTGCAGGTGCCTGCAGAGTCTGCTGGTCCACTGGCTTACCTGTTCTTTAAGCATCTGGTGGCTCTTGGCTGTCACTGTGCCCATTACCGGAGAGTTCAGGTGCACACTGGGCGGCACCGGCAGGAGAGTGAGCGCTGTGGCTAGAGGGGCCGTGGTCGTTGGGAGCTTTGGTAGTATACAGGTGTGAGGTCTTTTGTTTGTCTGTCTGCTCTTGTTTTTAACAGACAGGGTTTCTCTGTGCAGTCTGGGCTGTCCTGGACTCACTTTGTAGACCAGGCTGGCCTCGAACTAAACAGAGATCCGCCTGCCTCTGCCTCCGTGATGCTGGGATTACAGGTACACACAGAGCCCAGCTCCCCTCCTCCCCATCTCATTTCCTCCCTTCCTCCCCTTTGCCCTTCCTCCCCTCCTCACCTACTGCGTTTTCACCAGTCTCTCTCTGATTTGAATTCCGACCTCACTCTCTAATTTCCCTTATCATTTATCCCATCCTGTGTGCTTTCTGTCTCCCTCAGAGCCTTTGGAGCCTCTGGCATCTGTGGCTCCTCTTCCTTCTGGGAACCGGTCCCTCCTTTTCAGCCGCTTCTTCAGGTGCTGCCACAGACTGGGAAGTAATCCCAAATTGAGGCTTCCCTTGTGTTGGAACCTTGATGCTTTTTTCTAGCATTCTTCACCTATGATGAAGTGAATGTCCAGGTACAGGAAAAGGAATAAAACTGTCAGGGTCAACTCATCCATCTTAGTCTTAGAGTTCTTTTGCTGTGAAGAGATACCCTAACCATGGCAACTCTTATAAGGGAAAATAATTCACTAGGGCTGGCTTCCAGTTTCAGAAGTTGAGTCCATTGTCATCATGGCGGGAAGCATGGTGCATGCAGGCAGACATGGTGCTGGAGAAGGAGCTGAGAGTTCTGCATCTGGACCCACAGGCAGCAGGAAGTGACAGCAACACTGGCCAGAGTTGAGCTTCTGAGAGCTCAAAGCCCACCCCCTGGTGACACACCTCCTCCAACAAGGTCGCACCTCCCAAGTTTGCCAGTCCCTATGCGCCTATAGGGCCATTTTTTTTTTCAAACTACCACATCCCCTACAGGTATATAGCTACATCATATATACATATATGCATTTAGTCCAACTTCAAAAGTCCCCATGGTCTATCACAGTCTTGACACTGTTTAAAGTCCAAAGTTCAAAGTCTCTTAACTGTAATCCCCTGTAAAATCAAAATGAAAAAGCAGATCACACACTTCCAACATATAATGGCACAGGATACACATTACAGTTCCAAAAAGAAGCATAGTGAAGGAATATTTGACCAAAAACCAGCTGAACAAACTCAGACTCTGCATGTCCATGTCTGATGTCAAAGTCCCTCACGCTGCACAAAGCTGAGTTGCCCTTGTCCACTTCTTTCTTAAGGCTTGCTTGGCCTGAGCTGGGTAACCGAAATAGCTGAGTTCCCACTCATCCCTCTTGTGCTAAGCCACTTGTGCAAGAAGGAAACACAGAAGTTTGTCCCAAGAGTTATCTCAGAGAAGCCAAGCTGAAAACTGGATATACCCACTACTCTTTTAACTCACTCAAAAGTCCTGGTCAGGGCTGGAGAGATGGCTCAGTGGTTAAGAGTAACTGGCTGTTCTTCCAGAGGTCCTGAGTTCAATTCCCAGCACCCACATGGTGGCTCACAACCATCTGTAATAGGATTTGATCCTTTCTTCTAGCTGCGTAAAAACACATCACTCATACATAAAAATAAATAAATATTTTTTAAGAAGAAGTAGTTCTGGTCAGCCCAGCCCAGACCTGACCTGCTCTCTGTCATTTAGTTTTAATTTTTCTTTTTGAGATGAGAGTCTCTGCATAGCCCAGGCTAGCCTTGATTTCAGGATCTTTCTGCTTCAGCCTCTGGAGTTTTGGCATTACAGGTGCAAACAACTCCCAGTCATGGCCTAGTCTTTTTCCAAACAGTGCATGTGCCTGTGTGAGCCTCTGACAGGAGTGATTATTCTAATCTCACTAGCTTTCCAGCCACAGCGCTGAACATGGGGTTCTCAATGACCTATTAGAAAACGCATTGTAACCTTGTTGAGTAGGTGTGGCCTTGCTGGAATAGGTGTGGCCTTGCTGGAGTAGGTGTGGCCTTGCTGGAGTAGGTGTGGCCTTGCTGGAGTAGGTGTGGCCTTGCTGGGGTAGGTGTGGCCTTGTTGAGTAGGTGTGACCCCGTTGAGTAGGTGTGGCCTTGCTGGAATAGGTGTGGCCTTGCTGGGGTAGGTGTGGCCTTGTTGAGTAGGTGTGGCCTTGTTGAGTAAGTGTGGCCTTGTTGAGTAGGTGTGACCTTGTTGAGTAGGTGTGGCCTTGTTGGAGGAAGTATGTCAGTGTGCAAGCTTTGAGGTCTGAGGTCTCAGAAGCTCAAGTCAAGTCTTCTTGCTGCCTACCAATGCAGATGTAGAACTCTCAGCTCCTTCTCCAGCACCATGTCTTTCTGCTTCCCATCATGATGATAATGGACTAAGCCTCGGAAACTGTAAGCCACCCCCAATTAAATGTTTTTCCTCATAAAAGTTTCCATGGTCATGGTGTCTCTTCACATCAATCAAAACCCTAACTAAGACAGAAGCCCACCATCCTTAACTTGTTTTGACACATCTTACTAAAATTCAACCTTATTGTATACCCAAGCTCCTATCTTTAGGAGGCAAGCATGCATATTGTTTGACCATATTGATGAAACATGTTCTTTAGGCTTCTCATAAACAGCAGATTACAGGGTCCGCACTGGATTTTGCTAGACTAAAGTCCTGTGAGTTCTTAAGCCCCTCGGTGCAAGCTGGCCTGGTGTTTGGTTTGCCGTTTATTTGGTTGCTCGTCCTTTGAACTGGTCTTGGTCTCCGACAGCACACAGCTTCCTATGCAAGCTTACTGTTGTAGGACATAAAGTTCTCACAATGCACAAAAGACCACATCCTCTCAAGTGGTCAGGCTCTTTATTTGAGAATAGCATCAGGCCAAATCTTGTTTCTTCTCCACTTACAGAGCCCGTGGCCAGGCTGGGGAGGGTGATGTGGGGCTGAGTCCAGGGGAATTGGAATCTCACCTTGTCTCTTTTCTTCCTTGGTCTTCCACATCTGATTATCTCATTGTTTTTTAAATCTAGGAAAATATATAACTTCAAGTAGTTGAAAACTGGCCATTTAAGAGCATTTCAAAAACTAGAATTGTGTGGCTCTGAAGAAAACTGCATCTATGGACTGTGTAGAGTTCTTAAGGCTCCTTTCACAGAGTACCACAGCTCATGGTGTAAGCAGCAGGGATCAGTCTTTCCCGCGTCCTGGATATGAGAAATCTGAGCTCTGGAGGAAGCCATATCCCAGGCCAAGTCCCAGGCTGTGTCCCAGACCTCACTCCTTGGCTCCATCAGGAGGTCTTTCTGCTCTGCTTTCAACGTGTCCCTTCTGTTGGTCTATGTTTCTAATTCCCAGTTCTTATAGGACCCCAGTCTTATAGATTAGTCTCTACCCCACTGACCTCACTTTAATTTTATTACTTCTATAAAGACTTTATTCAATATATATGAAGACTTCTTGAATTTTGGTATGTGGTGGCTTGGATGAGAATGGTCCCCATAGGCTCATAGGTTTGAATACTCAGGCCTCAGTTTGTGGAACTATTCGGGAAGGTTTAGAAGGTGTGGCCTCGTTGGAGGAGGTGTATCACTAGAAACTAGGTATTGAGGTTTCAAACAACCCATGCTGTTTCCAGAATATTCTCTGCTTCCTGCTGCCACGCCTTTCCTCCTCCATCATGGACTCTCGCCCTCTACAACTGTAATCCCAAATAAATGCTTTCTTCTCTGGGTTCCCTTAGTTGTGGTGCTTTTATCTCAGTGTAGAGCAAAGGAAGCCAGGATGGGGAATTGGATAATCACTTGGTTACATCCACAGATAGCTTGTCGTTGACTGAAAATATTTAAGAGTACATGCTCTTTACCAGGGAATAAAAATGATGCTTTTCTTAGTAGCAATGTGGATATATGGTCCCGTGTCCAGCAAGGGCTATGCCACCACTGAGAAGTCTGGCAAATCAGTTAGGTTCATTGAGCATCAATTTCTTCATTCCTCAAACCAGCATGAGGTGTTGCTGTGAGGTCATGTGCAAGAGTTTTGAAGGTTACACAGTCTATACTTAAGGCAGCAATTTCTCTTGTCTTATTTTTAGCTCAAATCTTCCAGGACTTACAATTAGGTTGGATTTTGTAATTTGAATCTTCAATTTTTGGATTACCAGACTCTGTCTTCTTTTTCCTTTATAGTTTTTTTTTTATGTGAGTTTTGATCTTTTGAAAATTGTGGAAGGGAGCAAAGAGCCATTCTGAATTTTTATTGTTAATTTTTTTATTCATAAATATGTAGTGAGAATAAAGATGAAAATGGGCTCTTTAATGAAGAGCTTGTATACACTGAAGAAGCAGCCTGTCATGTTTGAAAGGGGCTAAGCCCTTCTGAGGAAATTACCTGTCATCTGCATCTGAAGCAGCCCTGCCAGACTTGCACTAGCTGCTGACATTTAATTTTTCCCGAGAGCTATTAAGATGGCGGAAGTTTGGGAGCTGCACTCCCATATCATCTCAGTGTGCCAAGTGATTGAGCAGAACGTGTGACAGGACCTTTCCTTGATGATGAAGCACCACAAAAAATCCTGAGTTGGCACCTCATGAAGAGACTGCAAATCAAGTCAGAGTCTCGTTGTCCAAGCAACTGGGAGAGCCACTGTGGGAACAGCAAGTTCTCTTTGGGGCTGCACAGAGAGACTGCGTCCATCTTGGTCTCGCTGTAGTTTCTTTCGGTTCCTACTCATGACAGCTGTCTATCCCGCATGCCACACACAGATACTAACGTCGCTTCTCTCTTCTGGGGACAGGGCCGTAAAGAGTGGGGGAGTGGGCAGAGGGGAGTGTCTCAGGGAGGCAAGGTTGGGGTCTTCGGGAAACCACTTTCACAGGCCGTGGCAGGGCCCTCAAGTGAAATTCCGAGGCTTCAGCAAGCCTGACTTTGACTGTTTCCTAGGCTAGCTGGAGGAAAGGCTGGAGAGGAGGCATTATTTGTGAGATAATAGGGTGCTGCATTTCCATTTTGAGGACTTGGGCAGCTGGTGGCCAGCCACTGCATGTGCTCTCTAAGGAAGTCAGTTAATTTCGGTTATCTATCTGGATTGTAACTAAAACCCAGCATCTGGTCAACCAAAGTGAGCTCATTTGGCATGCTAGCATCTCCTCGCCTTGCACTCTTTTTTTTCCCCCTTGATTGCTTGCATGTGATGAGATTGATGCCAGTGAATCTATTATTCTGACAAATGCTAATCAGATAGCAGCCTGATTTTAAATTCAAATTCACTGTGCACTATTAAGTTTTCCAACATTGTGTGCTTTGGATGGCCTCATTTGCATGATTTTTTAAGTGTGCATTTTGGGCTACAATTTTATTATCTGAGTGTTCTTTCACTGAATATAAGTCTCCTGAGAAAGTTCTTTTTGAGGGTGTGAAGAGGTTATAGATCAGTCAGCAGCAGAGAAACACCACAGTTGAAGTCCATACAACTACATTGATGGTGGGCTGTCATCTAGCTAGATGGTATAAAAGTTGAGACCACTGACTCAAAATTCCTGGGTTCAAATCCCATCTCCTTCACTGCATATATAAGAAATGTATATAAACTAAGTAGCTGTAGGGAAACTGTAATCCCATAGCTTTATCTTTTAATTGAAATAGTGATGATGTTTCAGATTTTAAGACTGCATTATAAACACACCTTCAGCCCCCAGCATCCTCTGGGTGATGCTTCATTAACAGTGGAGCTGAAATTGGAGCAGTTTCCAACTACAGGCTTCTACCCTTGGCTTTGTCTCCACTAGATAGCCTTTTCACTTGGAGGCACCCAGTGTCATAACAGAAGAAGAAAAGAGAGAAGAATCCACAGTGGTTTTAGTAACCTCTGCTTAGAAGTGAAACATGCTGTCTGCATCTCATCTAATTGACCCGAACAATCACATAGCTCAATCTGATGTCAAGTAACTGGAGAAAAATCTGTACCTTGCAATGCATGTGACCAGAACACAGTAAACACTCGACAATTATCAGTTGTTAACTATCAAGTCCTGTTCACAGAAGTAAGGTGAGGGATTGGGTTCTATGATGCCATAGTAACAGCCTCTTCTGGGACAGAAAAGACCACCCATGTGCTTGTCAGATGGTTTCTTTAAAACTGCGTTACGGGCCTGAACCATGCCTTTGCACCTTCCAGGAAAGGTGGTCTATGGGGAGCCGATTGCAGCAGGTCTCGGCACTGATGGCACACACTACTGGAGCAAAGAATGGCGTCACGCAGCCCACCACGTCATGGGTCCTCCGCTCAGACCGGATCCTTCAACACCAGGCTTTCTCATGAATCTGTTGGCTAAGTAATGAGTTTTTAGATGACTGTAAAGTATTTGGATGGGAGATAATTCTTATCAGTCTCTTCTTTGGGTGGAGAAGAGCTTGTCATAAATCTGCAGATCCATGGACCTTGTGGTCTTCTCTACTGTTTGACCAATGGTATCTGGGGGCAGAAAACACTGGACTGTATAAGCTGATGTGATCTAAGGACTGGGTTGATGGAATACCCCTTTTAGTCATTTTGAACATTCTAACATGTCCCATTCATATGTTCCCAGATTTTAATTTTAATGGGGAGTTTTCCACAGTAGACTGCACAAGAATCCGCTTGCCCTTTCCTTTTAAATTCCTTCTGCCTTCACACTTCTTTATCCCAGAGATTAGTTATGAACCAAATTGGGGTTTTTGTCCCTGGTGATAGAGCTGTTCTGCGTCTGTGTTCAGAACAGTATGGGCATCTGTCACAGGGCTGCTCTGGAGGACCTGCCTCCATTACCAGGTGGACAGTGATGATACATTTTGTGTGGATTCTACTCACAAGAAATTTCCACCTCCAGTGTTCCTAGTGACCCTGCTGTTAGCATTCTCAGGTCCACACAACTACCAGTTTCTAGATGGGACAAGCTCGTATCCATGGGTTCATAAGTCTTGGTGCAGAGTCTAGTATGCACCTTATCATTTGACAGATCATTTCTTCTTCAAACTAGCCATCTTCCTAAGAAATAGAAAAACAGTAAAAGACAGGCTTGCCTAGGACTCTGCATTATAATCCTTTAGTGGTTCTCAAAAAGTGCTTCTGAAGATAGACAGAAGGGAGGTGAGGTATGTACTAGAAATTCAACGCCCCCTCTCACTCCTCAGCATTCCATGGAGGAGATGCTCAGAGAGCTCAGAGACACCAGGGAGCTTCCTCCTCCCTGTGCTGTCCACCCAGCTCCTCATTCTGCCTTCCTTTCTTTTCCATTCTGTGCAGTGGAGACCTGACCACAACGGGGAGTGACAACTGCACTTTCAACACCTGCCAAAAGGCTCTAGGGAAGGACGACTTTACTAAGATTCCCAACGGGGTGAATGGTGTTGAGGACCGGATGTCGGTGATATGGGAAAAGGGCGTGGTGAGTTTCACAGGAATGAGCCTGGTTCACTCAGAATCATGTTGTTTGGGGCAAAAAGAGGCATAAACATTTACAGAAAGAGCTCTCTCTCTCTCTCTCTCTCTCTCTCTCTCTGTCTTTCTCTACCTCTATGTCTGTCTGTCTGTCTGTCTCTGTCTCTCTGTCTCTGTCTCTCATTTTCTCTCTCAAACAGGGAATCACCAGTCGCTCTCAACTCCACTCCGCCTTCCTCCAGGCATTATCAGCAAACAAGCAGTCGGTTTCTTTGCATAGTTCAGCTCTGATGTGCTATAGCACTTTGCAGAGACACTGGGCATCAATTTAGACTGGGTCCAGATAGGCTTATTCTTTACGTGTCATTAATGTAAATATTTGAGAGGATGGAATATTAAATCTGCTGCCTGAAATTATATAGATAATGAAATCTGTGGGCAAAGCGATTTTTAAAACTAATAATGAATGAAGAAAAGTGATTTTTAAGACTAATAATAAATGAAGAATGATAAAGTTTCTTTTTCAGGATGAGCAAAATCACACAGACAGGCATCAACCTGTCTATCCAGGTAATGTGTGCAGTTATAAAGATCTGGGAGATAGGTAGCCCTAAGGTTCCCACTCCCAAGCCTTTCAAAGACCCTTCTCTTAGACGATACATTAATCATATTTCACACTTGAAAATTCTCTTTGATTAGTTTCTCCCATATCTACTACCATTTTTAATTCTCATTGTCCTACTTAGGGTTTCTATTGTTGTGATAAAATGCCGTGACCGAAAGCAGCTTAGGGAAGGAAGGGTTTATTTTGCTTACACTTCCACATCATAGTTCATTATCGAAGGGCAGGAACCTGGAGGCAGGAGCTGAGGCAGAGGCCCTAAGGTGCTGCCCACTGGTGTGCTGGTGATGGCCTTGTGCAGCCTGCTTGTCTGTAGAATCCAGGACCATCATCCCAGGAAGAGAACCCCGCCCTGGGTTGAGCTCCCTCACTATCGAGCACTAGTTAAGAAAATGCCCTACCAACTCAGTCCTCAGTAAGGGGAGTGAGGGCTGACTCTGACATAGCCTCTGCTGCCTGCTTTTTGATCACTTTCCCCTGGTGGGGCTGCCTTGCCAGGTCACAGGGGAAGAGGATGCATTTAGTCATGATGTGTCTTAGTATGCTGGAGGGCGGGGGCTCCCTTCTCTGAGGGGTAGGGGAGGGGAATAGGGAGAACGGGGAGGGAAGGTGGGACTGAGAGAAGAGAAGGGAGGGAGCTATGATAGCGATGTAAAGTGAATAAAAAAAAAAAAGAAAATGTCCTACATCTGGATCTTACGGATGCATTTTCTTAATTGAGGTTCCCTCCTTTCACATAACTCTAGCTGTGTCAGGTTGACCTAAAACTGGCCAGCACATTCATTATCCACTGAATCCCACTGATTTTATTTTCAGAATGCCTCCTCACTTCCATATTCATGGCTGCTATATAACTGGAGGCTCAAATGTTGTTTGGACCAGTCCAGTAGTCCCAAAGCTCATCTTATTCTCAGTCATCACCTGCTCTGATATGGCCTACCCTGAGTTGCCAGTCATAAGTGAAGTTCTGTTCATGTTACTTTCTTCTCAAAAACAGTGTTGCCCATTACTGAAAGGGTAGTATTTAAGCAATCAATTTAGTACAAGCATCTTCAAATCATCTCTCTAGTCCTAGCTTCTGTTGATCTTCTTCCTTGGCCCCTTTCTCTACCCGTAATTCTCACCATCCCTAATGATTCTCCCTTTCTTTCTCCTTGCTTAAATATTCTAAATTATAGTCCAACTTTTCTCCTTAAACCTGTGTTATTACAGTAACACCTTTATGACAGATTTTCATAATATATTATAGTTTCCTATGTATAAAGATAAATTTATATACATATCTAAATATTATCTTCAAAATAATTAAGTATTTTTCCAGTAACATGCATGAAACTGTATAATTTTCTGAAACAGTAAGATGATTTACTTCTGGTGATAATAGAACTAATAAATAACTCTTAAGGGCAGTCTTGTTATATACACACATAAGCCCACATATATAAGGGTTCTAGATTAAAAAAATTTTAAATAGCTTTCCAACATTTTTGTGTCATATACATTTAAATTATATAAAACTGTACCTCTTGTGTTTATCTTTTATCTTCTAAAGGCATTGCCACCTAATTTAAAAACATCATAATATCTTGTTATAACTATTTAGTATTTTACCTGATATTTACATAATCACCTCAAGTCTGTAATAAATATGGTAGATCATAAATATCATTATGATAGTAGAAAACCTTAAATGGAAATAGAAAATGCTATTATCAGCATTTAGCTGTCCTGAGTAATAGACTTGGATGGTCTGGGGGCAGGTGGGGAGGAAACAGTGGGTTTGTGTTTTAATCTGATAGGATTTCTGAGAAGCCATCCTCAGGCTTCCAGAAGCCAGTCTTCACCAGCAATGCTGAGACTGGTTTACACTGAGCGTGTAAGGATGTCTCTCCTTAATGCAGGAAATGAGATACAGTTCAGCTTGGGTTAACAGATGAAAGTCTTTCACTTTATCCCCAGAGGCAGTTTTAATGTTTGGTCATCACAGCAAATGCACCTTCTTTGAATTGGTTTACAGCACAGTGGTAAAATGGATGAAAACAGATTTGTGGCAGTTACCAGCACAAATGCAGCTAAAATCTTCAATCTTTATCCAAAAAAAGGAAGGATAGCTGTGGGATCAGATGCTGACATTGTGATCTGGGACCCACAAGCTACAAGGTAAGCCTGAGATCTTGTTACCTGGTTTTACCCTTGAAGAAAAGCACTAACTTGCAAAGACATTTTGCCTTGGCCTTTACCAGCCTTTGCTTATCAGGTGATTTATTTTGCTGTGCTCAGGAATTCTAATCCTGTGCAAAAGATAAAGGTTTTAATGTACAAATGTTTCTTTGTTTTTCTTGGCATAGAGGCTGCAAAAGTTGTGTGAGCCTGCTGGGAATGGTGTGCATAGAAAGCCACTATGAACTTGCCATCCCAGAGCCTGGCAAATGCCCACATTCACACAGAGGGAATGTGAGGAGCCCTGAAGAAAATAAAAGGCTTAATTTGAAAAGAACTGAATTGGAAACTCAAAATAATTACAGCCTTTTAACAGCTTTGAGATAGAAAGATTCCAGCACAAAAGACATCACTTTTAGTTAGCCAGACTTTCCAGATGCCCAGCCGCAGCCTGCCATTCCCACTAGGCTTAAGCCCTTTGTTCTCATTTCCATAAGTCTGTGTTAATATTGGGGGTCTGCCAAACTCCACCAATTCAAAAGAGCATTTTACGGAGGCTGAATTTCTGCTAAGTTCTTGTAACATGTTGTCCCCAACAGAGCTTGCTCCCTCATTTGTCCTTGTTGGTAAACACTGTGGGCGGAAACGCCACACACTAACGTTTGTGTGATCGTGTGTGCATACGTGGAAATTTGATGGCCCTTCTGCCTTCATTATGTGACATTTATCCAAGGTCTAGTTTTTATCACAGCAAAAGTGAATAGTTTCTGGGAAGTGATACTGTCACAAAGATACAGTTTCAACGGAAATGCCCTTGGCCACCTTCTGGGAAAAAGAAATGGCCATTTGGAATTTGGAACATGAAGGGAACTACTATGGCTGAGAGCCTAGAAACAAGCCCCAGATGGTCTTTTCGTGGTTGGCACTATCCTCAGGACACTCATTGTCCTTACCTAGGGATCAGTTTGTGGGATTGGCAGACCATGGTCACAGCAGGTAGCCTTTGGCCAACACTCCAGCTTTAAAACACTTTAAAACACTCATTGCTGCTTTAAAATTCATGCGAAGCAGTAAAAAGCTGTGTACCTTAAATCAGGAAATTTCCTGGGATAACAGCCAGTCACAACCCAGGGTCTTTGTTGTTAAGTTAGGAATTATATTTAAAGAGTTAGTGCCCGATTAAGCTAAATGTAGATAGGCTTTCTACTAGTCTAGGAACACTCATGGGACTCTGGATGAGCTGTGCTGGCTGTGCTCTGCAGAGCTCCTGAGTCTCCAAGTTTCACTCTGCAGGGCCCACTACTGGCCAGCAACCATCCTCTTGCTGCAATTCAAGTAATTTAGGCCACTGCTCCAAGGCTGCAACCAGGTTGGTCTTTTGAAATATCTGTGGCTTATGAAGATCACAAGGTTTAGTTAGAAAACCTAGAAATTCTCAAGATCCCTCTCTTCTGGAAGGAATATGTGAAAAGTGATGATTTTTAATTCATCCTGTTTGAGTCATCATAATGATAATTAGTAACACTTTGTACAAGTCAGTGGGGCCAAAGATACATCGTATCTAAGATGTCATTCATCAGGAAAGACCAAGAAAGGTCTTGAGAAAGGTAATGAGAAAACTGTTAAGTGTGAAGACTATGCAAGGTTTGCTCTGTGGGCTGTGAGCCCATTGCTTTGACTTTCAAACCTGTACATTTTCCAGAAGCTAAGCACCTCGCACTGTACGCTGTGCCTCATGCTCTATTTTTTATCCAGTTGGGAGGGGCAGTTAAATTCTATTCTGTGTTTTTCTGTGTCAAAGTGGAAATGAAATAAAGATACTCCATGGAACTATGCAACCCTCCAGCAGAATTCCTAACCTCAGGGAGAGCACCGGGAGGCAACGTCTAAATTTTATATACGTGTGTGTGTGTGTGTGTGTGTGTGTGTGTGTGTGTGTATTTATTTATTTTCAATAAAAAGTGGGAATGGGTTGCATACATGTGTGTACACATATATTATATGTATATGCAACCCATTCCCATTTTTTAATTGAAAATAGATTCTTGCCATATTCTATATTTTATTTATGGTTTCCTCTTCCTTAGCTCCTCCCAGACCCCTTCCTATTCTCTATCCACTCAAATCCACACTCTGTTTTCACTCTTTTATTAGCATACAAACAGGTACTAAATAATAATAACAATAAAATAATGTAAAGTAAAAAAACAAGCTAGAACAGAAAGAAGCAAACAAACTAACAAGAGAAAAAGAGCTAAAGAGAAATCACAGGAAACACATATAGATGCAGAGACACATTTGCACATGAAGAAATCTTATAAAAATACAATACTGGAAACCATAATGTATATATATGCAAAAGACCAGTAAGGGGGAAAAAAAAGAAAGAAGGAAGAAAGGAAGGAAAAACAGGAAGGAAGAGAGAGAAAAAGAATATCTCCAGACGAAGCATTATGAAACAAGGAGCCTCTAAAAATGCCCCTAAGTTTGTTTTGAGTTGCTGCAGCTCTTCTTTTTAACCCCCGCCGGGCATCTCCAGAAGGGCTGGGGCTGAGAGTCCTTGGCTGTTTTGAGTTCTGCAGGTCACACCAGCTCAGGTACAAAGTGTTGTCTTCCTCACACAACTGCACAAAGAGGAGTGACCAGAATGCAAGGTTGTGAATAATTCACTCTCTTTATTTACCACACTTTGCTGCTTGGTGGGTATTTATAGGCTGTGATTATGTCTCCCTGAGTCATGCCTGAGGCTATACAAATTTAGATCACTTTCTCACAAGCTCCAGTTCCTAATCTCTGTAACATTGTTTTGTCCCTCCTGTCCTAGTCACTTGCTTCAGAATGCTGCATAATGATCCAGCTGTGTAGTTATTTTTTAATGGTCTATGTATTACTTAATTTCCCTCCAGTTTAGTCTAAGAATAACTAACTTGGGTCAATCTCAAACGCTTCTGTGCTGCATAGACACTTATTCCTAATCTGTGAGACATTTATGCAGTTGCTCATCTCTTTTATTTGTTCTTTATTATCTTTCCTATAACAACTGTTCTTTATAGAATAATGACTAAAGAAAGTTAAATCTCTTTTGGTGAATGTATGTATTCAGCATTTACTTGCGAATGCTACGTCTTTATTCATCTGGCAAGTATACGTTAGCACTATCAAGAACTCCTGTGCTTCTAACCCACGTCCGCTTATCATGAACACCCGGAACCAGAAACAATGAAAAGCAGCCCAGGCTTGAGTGACTGGCAGCAGGTTCTGACTGAGCTCCCCTGAGAGCCGTTGTTTGACGTCTCCGCAGGGCTCAGTGGCAGAGAGTATGAAGTTGTGGGCTGCATGCCTGGTACTGGGCACTCAACATAAAGCACTCAACCTACTCCTCTTTTGCAAAGTTTGCAAAACAAGGTAGCTAATATTTACGATGTCTGTCACAAGATTACCATGAAGCAACATATGTGAACATACTGTATAAGCTAAGACAGCCCCATTGATAGAGTGCTTGCTTTATGTAGGAAGTGCCAGGTTCGCTCCCCAGCGCTGCATACACTAGATGTAATGTCTCAAACCTGTAATTCCAGAACTTGGGAGGTAGAGGCAGGAGAATAAGGAAATCAAGATCATATAGTGAATTTAAAAACAGCCTGCTAGGAATCGTGAAGGGGGAGCAAAAAAAGATACATTGTTACCTTATATTTTCTAGTTTGGCTGGTGTGCCTTGCTTGAGTATTTTCATTCACCTGTGTTGACCGGGCAGGCAGGTGAACCCAGGGATTCTACAGTGCTGACCTCCAAGTCTTCTTAGAAACCCACAGATCTTTTCATTTTTTCCACTTCTGTTAGTTAGAAAAATGTTTTCAAAGCTAGTGGATAGGCCCAGTCCTTTTTGGAAATTTTATTTGATATTTTAAATTCTGTATGAAGTTTTTCTCTAATGCACCATAAGACTATTTTGCATTAACATGAGAAATTTGTAGAATATAGAGAAAAGAGAGGGGTTTCTTGAGGAGAAGGGTTCATGGGATACAGGATTGGATGAACATTTAAACAATTCAAAACAGTGTTTTCCATAGTTCACATTCAAAGGGAGAAACCGTGCTGAGTATCTAGGTCAATCACAACACCCGCTCTCTCTATTCTTGGCCGGCTTATTATGAGAAAGGTGCTCAGTTGGGCTCTCTGTTCCCAACAAAAATGTATGCAGATGACCTCAGCCGGGACATTTCTAATGCACCACAATATTTTTAACCTCTCTGCACACATCACCCATAGCTCTGTACTGTCCTTAGCAATGCAGACTGCTCCCCATCCTCACCCACCTCTCCTCCCCATCCTCACCCACCTCTCCTCCCCATCCTCACCCACCTCTCCTCCCCATCCTCACCCACCTCTCCTCACTCTATTCCTGAGTTCTGGTGAGCCCTGCACACCTGTTCCCATTACTACGCCTTACAGCTCTTTTCCACTCTTATTAACTGGCAGAATGGTACAGATTGTCGCAGTTAACGAACTGACATTGCTATGTTACGATTAGTTAGCACCTATCCTCCATTCAGGGTTGTTTAGCTCTTTCCCAGCATTCATTTCCGTTACAGGGTCCCATCCAGGATCCCATATTACATTTCGTCTACATGTGTCCTGAGGCTGGTCTGAGACTGGCCTGAGGTGTGACAGTTTCTCTCCCTTTGCTTTTTTAATTGCTTTGCCAATTTTGAGGAATGAAATTTAAGTATTTTGGAAAATGTCTCTCTATTGTGATTGTCTTTCTGACGTTTTTCTCCTTATTAGACCCAGTTTGGGGAAGGAGTAGTACAAAAGTAAGGTCTCACTTTCACTAGTAATGAATAGTGAGTGCAGTGGGCATGATGGCACATGCTGCGGCTGCCTTGGGTACCCGCCAGGGCTGTCTTTGCCAGGCTCAGCCATGGTCCAGCCCCTGCTTCTTCTGTATTGCACCTTTGGAGAAGTTGCTGTGCACAAGCCAAGCTTAAGGAGTGAGGTGTGCCCTAGACTTATGTGAGAGCTGACACGCTGGGACCTAGACTTGTTGCAGCCCAGCACAGAGAACGGAGTGAATGCTGTTGAGCGAAGTGGAGGAGAGCAGCCTTCCACCCTGAACAGGAGGCTGGTGTGGCTGGGCGTTGGCTCGAGGGATGCTGGGAAGACTGCCTTCGGCAACAGCTGTGGTTCAGAGGAAGTCAAGGATAGCATCCGCTTTAACTCCAACTTTCTGTGTAGGATCCTTAAATGACTAAAAGAATAAAAGGATGCAGGCAAATATAAGTAAAAACAACGTCGTAAGTGCAGGCGGAGGCCCTCCTCTGTTCTCTTGAAGCAGATCTTTGGCGTTTGAGATTGAGAATAGTTTGTCAAGCAGAAGATGCGGCTGGGGCACTTTTGTGTGCTCACAGATTCACTCTGAGCTGTTTCACCGTGAGAGTCAGTCTGGTACCGAGGGTCGAGGACACACAGTGCCAGTTCTTTTTCTGGAAAACTGTTAGTCCAGGGAGAGAAGAGGGGATATAAAAGGAAATATTCTCAGCCTCAGAAAGGATGTGCTGAGAATATTGTTTGAGAAGCAAAAATAAGATACTCTAGAGGTGCAGAGCAGAGGGATCGTATATGAAAGCAGAGAGAGGTGTGCCATCACACTAGATGAGAGTGGAGAGAGCATCTGTTCCTGAGAGTACAGACGGAGCAGAAGGAGGGTAAACTGAGGTGCCCAGGGAAGAGTCTGGAGTGAAGCAGATAAAGCTGAGAGCTGTAGGAGAGAGAAGGCACACCAGGCTGCAAAGAAAAGGAGGGCAAGGCGGTACAGACTGCTTCCAGCCTGCTTTAATTTTGCCTATCGTAGACTGAGATAACTTTTCACAAAGTTAGCCTTGTGGAAAAGCATTATTTAATCAAGAGGAAAAAGTAGATTTATCTGAAGAAAGATATTCTGTCGCAAGGAAGTACTCCCTTCGATCCTAGTACGTGATCTTAACGTTAACTATAGTCCGACATCATGTATGCTTTCTATAGGATCATATCATTATCATTATCATGTCGTTTTTCCTGCAAAATTTCTCAAATGGTCTTAGCAAAAGCGATTGCCTGCTTTGATTAGTTACTGCGGATGACAGCAATGTGTATTGAACCCCATATCCTGAAGGGGGCGCCCACAACCCACACTGGGCCACCTAAGCTGCTGGTTACATAAGAACAAGGCAGCCTCCTGAGAGAGGATGCTTTTGCTAATGGCTTGGGGGCTTCGTGGTACCTAGCTGCGTTCACTTGGTTTTGATTGGTGTTGGTTATTAGCGGAGTGTAAAATAAGCGTGCTTGTCACGTAACCTGCCGCCCCACAAATGGACTCCATTAACGTCACCAAAGGAGAGCAGCAGAGAGAAAACCAGCCACCCTTTTCTCCTTTCGTTTCTTGTCTTGTAAATCTATAAGACGCTGCGTGCTTCCCGAGTGAGGCATTTGACTGTGCGGCGATGGAGAGAGGGTGCTGGAAATCCTGATGAAAGATCACCTTAGACATAATGCGCCTGTAAAAGACCCTGCAAAATCCACAGCAGCTTCTGTGTCACTGCACAAGTAAAAAAAAAAAAAAAAAAATACCGCATTTAGTGCAAATAGAGCATCAACCTTTTTTTTTTTTGAAATGAAGAGTACTCTGTATGCAGCTTGACTGTTCATTGAGCAGTTCATCTATCGCTTGTGACAGAGGTTTGCGTCCTACGCTTCAGTACTCGGGTCAAAGCTTTAAATCTAAGGACACATTCCTTATCTAGCTGTTTGGCCTATTTTTTGTAGAATAGTCTGGTGCTTAGACTATGGGGAAGAAATCAGGAGTGTGGTTTCCATACGGTGTGGAAACAGAATCTTACGGTGTCGTATGGTCGAAACCCAGAGCAGCTAAAGTGCCCGACGTGTTAAAAACGTGATTAGCGAGAAGGGCGTGTAAGCTAGTGGCAGGCTGCGGGAGCAGCAGCTACTTGCGTTCCGGCAATTTAAGGCTGTCCTGTGAGCTCCAGTTCTTTGGTATTCATTAAAGAGCACTTAGTTACTATGGTAACTGTCCCTTTTCGGTATTTATGAGCTGCAGGGTATCTCACAGCATCTCCAGCACACAAACACACAGCCGGCTCTGGGCGCACCGGAACATTTGATGAAGACTTCTGGCTGGTCTGTATTCTGCAGAGGAGGCATATTTTTGGTTTACTATTTTTTTTAAACTCAATTACAGCAAGCTTTGACCTTGAATACACCATTCTTGAAGGCATTGTGCCGCCTCTCTTGCTTAATTTCCTTCCTTTTCACATTGTAGATAGAGATAAACGAATTTAACTTTATATTCAGTGAAGAGTAATGACTTGAGGATTATGAAAGTGCCCCGGGCTCACAGGAGAACCTTTGTATGAAACTGAGCAGGAGAGGAACGATTCTTTAAGGGGGCATGAAGCAACGGGGAGTAAATTGCAACGATCAAACAGCGATGCTCAGGGCGGAAGGCTACAGCCGTATCACCAGGGACGGCTTCGAAGAGGCCACTTGGCATTTTCCTTGATGTGGCATATTGCCATCTAATTCCTGAACTATAATTCTTCTCTTCTTCCTCCAAAGAAGTATATGCACGCACACACACACACACACACACACACACACACACACACACACACGGAGAAAGAGAGAGAGGAAAGCAGTCTGCAATTCTGTTTTGCAAAGCTGGTCAGCATGAAGATCTGCTTTCCATGCTTTTTGCTGACAGAATCTGTAAAGAGCTCTTCTCCCAGGCCCCAAAGCTCCAGTTTTCCCAGGACACGTGGCAAGGGGAGAGGAGTGGACACTCAGAGAGTACCTTCTGAGAAGTGAGAGCGCTCACAGATGATCTCTCGCTGGGGTGTCGTGGGTGCAGCGTGGTGGGGACTGCAGGTGGGTGGGCCCGCACAGCCACAGGGGCACCTGAGCACAGCCCTTACGACAGATGTAGATGGTCCTGGGACATCTTCTTGCAAAATGATAATTATAGTGAAATATGTTGAGTTGTGAGTGGGTTTTGTTTTGCTTTGTTTTTATTATTGTTAATCCACACAAAATCCAGCTCACTATCCAGGCAACCGGGGAAATAATACCCTAGTGGGGGAAGAAACCTTTTTATTAAAAACCTTTCTTTAAAAAGATTGGAGGCTGAACAAGCCTTTTGCCTTTTCTGAGCCAGGTGTGACACTGGGAATATCACTTGGTTTTTTTTTTTTAAAAAATAACCTTTGTTTTGCATAAATCTTTTTGAGCAGCTGTGTTTAGGATGTTGTACACAAATTCGTGGCCTATAAGTAATACTCACAGTACTTGGTACAGAGTAGCCACACTCACCAGCGGAGGCCTCTGTGTAAAATGAATGGGAGCTGTGGCTAGCCATAGCTGCCATTCAGAACTCATTGTAAAATGGCTTCACTGGGGCAGGAACTGAAGATAGCATAAGAGCATGATATATCTGGTAAGACTCCTCCAGTTCACCAAGAAAGACTGAAACTGAGAAGTTTGCCAGCTTCTTCTAGCCATGGCAGCCTGATGAAATCAGAATTCTTCGGGGCCCCCAGAGCTGAGACCTCTTAAAAATTATTTGGAGTAAAGCTGTTCAAACAAACTGCCCAAGATTATTTGCCTTTGGAAGACAGTTGCTTAAAGGAAGTTTGGACTCTGCATGAAAAGAAAGTCTAGCTTCCATGTCTAGCTTCAAACATACAGAGAGAAAGAGAGAGAGAGAGCACACAGTAAAATATTAACCACTATTTATTTCACGATGTTTATTTAGATGTGTTCTTATGTAAGTGAACCTTTCAAGTGAACTAGGAATGATTTCTGAGGACTTTCTTGGCAATGACTGAACTATATTCTCCATGAGATGAAAGTAAAGCAACTTAGCAGTAACTCACAGGGAATGTCCAATCCTGAGCATTTCCCTTTGCCAGAAGAAGCCAGGTTTGTTTTCAGCATTCAAATCAGGCAAAAACATAAGCCCCAAAGAGATGCAATGTGAAAGGCCCAGGCTTAAACAAGCACTGGTCTGGTTTTCTTCCTGCCCAGGACTCATTCTTGCTTTTTGATCTTCACATTGGCCTCTATTCCAGCACAGTGCCAGGAAAATACAGGAGCGCAATAATTACTTGTTGAGTGAACAAACCAGATGTCAGTAACCTCAGGCTGGTGAACAAATTGTGCTTTTATTTATTTATTTATTTATTTATTTATTTATTTATTTATTTATTTGCTTGTTTGTTTTATCCCTGAACTGTGTTTACCAGCTCTTGAACCCATATCAAGATCCACATTTTACAGTTTTTCCCTTTAAGTTAAAAAGAATAGAAAGAAATGAATGCCAGGCATTTCTGTCTCATCCCTAAAGCTACCCTTGATAAAACCTGTGTTCCACAACCAATGGCTAGAGAATATCACCAGCCTATTCATTTTCGGGTGGCTTATTCCCGGCTGGATCCTTTTATAGGCCTCAAAGCCTCTCCTAGTTCTGGCTAGTTACCCTAACAATATGGGCTCTGGGTATAAGAAAAACAAAAAGGACTTCAACCGGACCAGCAGAAATTTGATGTCACTAGCTAACAGAATCGCAGGGACCCTATGCACTTAATGCGCAGTAAGAGTCATGGCTTCCCCAGGCTTTCTGCAAAGCCTGGAGGAAAGGAGCACTCACATAGTGGCAGCTGGAGATCAAGTATTTCAGGGAAACATTGTGGGTTGTGGTTTTGTTGGTGGTGGTTGGTTTGTTGGTTGGTTTGGTTTGGGTTTTTTTTTGTTTTGTTTTTTTTTTGTTTTTTTTTTTTTGTTTTTTTTTTTTTTTTTTTGGTTTGGGTTTGTTTACAGCTTGAACAAACACCAAAATACATCATTTAAGCTGTTTGTTTGTTTTGTTTATTTGTTTCCGCTTTTTACAGAGGTTTAAAAATATGGTCCCTGGACTAGCTATGCCACCACTGGGAATTTGTTCCAAGTGTGAATGTCCAAGTCCTATACCACAGGTATTTCCAGGAGCTCTGGAAATAGAGCTCAGCAGTCATGTTTTAACACACCCTACAGGGGCTATGACACACACTGGAGTTTGAGAAATTCTAGTGTAGACTCAAAGAACTGGGTAAGATTTAGAAACTCATAGAGTTGACTGTAGCTCAGTTGACTGTTGGCTTGTTTACTGCCTGAGAGTCCAGGTCTGTCTGGACACAGGAACTTCCCTTTTCTACGTTATATTTTAGCCTGTCCTTCACTCACTTATTCCGTCACTGAAGACGATAGTGGACCCTCCAAATGGTGGCTATACACAACAGAAGGACAAAGTCACAAAACCTAACCCCTCTTTTCATGCACAAGTTGTGTTGTAGCTTGTTTTCTCTTCCCTCAAGACTGAAAGAGTGAGGTCAAGAATAACTGTGACAGTTCAATAAGAAATACCCAGGCATAGTTTAAAAATTTGGGTCTCTGTGATCAAAGTACATGACAGAAACAAGGGAGAAAGGATTTATTTCGGGTCACAGTTTCAGGGAGTCACAGTTCACACAGTAGCAATGCACGTCAGATGCTGTTTACATCACAGTGGAATGAAAAGCAGAGAAGCTGAAAAAGAAGCCAGGTTGTAACACTTGAGGGCTAGGCCCCTACTGGCCTTCTTCAGGGAGCCAGGTCCCACCACCAAAGATTCCACAGCCTCCCCAAAATAGTGCCACCAGCTGGGAAACAAACATTTAAGACATGAGCCTGTAGAGGAAATTTCAGATTCAAACCATGATTCGTGCTTCTAAACCTGGATGAATGTCTAGAAACTATCCATGCTGAACTAAAATGAGAAAACACACCAAAAGCCCACATCTCAGTTAATGTAGAGCAAGAGACAAATCTACAGCGAAAGGAGATAAAGCAATGGTTAATGGTGGAAGGAAGAAAAAGAGATAAAAAGACAGTCATTAACTTAAGAAATCATCCTTGTCATGATTCTGCCAAGACTCTGAACGCACACTGCCGTAAGCTCTGCCTGACTTTCTCTGAGATTACATTCACTGCTTTATTGATCAGCCTGCCTACCATGTGGCACAGCCATGGTCCCATGTATTTAGAAGGCTGGGTGTAGAAGGAGTCAGAGATCACCTGGGCAACATGGCCAGACCCCATCTCAATAATCCAAAAAGCAAAGGCTGAGGCTGGGGCTCCCTGGTAGAATGCTTGCCTCAGATACATGATGTCCCAGGTTCAATACCCACTCCTACCAAGAAAATAAAATATCCCTAAACAAGCACACTGAGTACAGATGTGAATAAAATACAGCACAGACACAAGTGAAGATACAAAGGCTTCATACTGGAGTAGGAACGAACAATACACAGTGGAGACACATTTGCCAATCTCTGTCTTTTAAATTGTCGTTCCCACCTGCCCACATCTACCAAGCCAAACCCAAAGAAACTGAGCCAGTGGCCTGGAGAGTTGGGACCTAACTCCCATCTTTGGTGATGCAAATATTCACTTATAGACTGTAGTCTGCATCTATTTTGGTGTTCTAACTATACACTTAATCCTCAAAGTATCTTCTCACCTGAAACACATGGACCTGCTTTCTGTCAATCAAGGTCACTGATTACAGACTTGCACGTTCTGAGGAAACACTACACTGACCCTTCAATTCCTCTCAACACGTATAAGCTAAGCCTCTTGATTCAAGGTCAGGCTTCTTCTCTGAGCTCCTGGGCAGCAGACTGCATGTCTGTCCTTGGTTATAAGACTTCACTTGGCCAACACATGGCACAGATCCCTGTAAATCTGCCAGGATGTCTGGACCCCAGCCCAGAGCACATCCGGCTGGCAGCATGGCTTCTCTGGACACCTAAAGGCAGTTGACTTTTCAGTTTGAAAAACTTGTGTGCCTGCAGAACTCAGTGTCTTCCCCAAAGAAAAAATGACTGTGCGCATGGCAGAGAGCCTGGGAGGGGGTCGAGCTAGGCTAGGTTTGCTTTGCCATTTCCACAGGAGCCACCTTAAACCTGTTGCTTAATTTCCTTTGTCTAATTTTACTTCTCTTTGGCTGGGCAGCAAATCTATCAATACTGTTTTTTAATGCTGTGATTACGTTGCCTGAAGGGTATTTTCCATTGGTTCACGAGGCCCGCCTTTTGTACTGTAATTGTGGCTGCAGGGTCTCCCTGGACTTGGAGTAAGGCTTTCCATCTGTCTAGAGCTCACAGAAAGCACCTTCTGGAGAAGTCAAGTGGGCTGCCCCTCTCAGGGATGTCTGCCCATGTTTCTCTGCCAGTCTTCTGATGTAAATGGCTTTGCTTTGTTTTTTCTTTCCTGTGAATTCTTTTCTCTGGTCGTCTTTTTGTATTTATAATGCTCTTTGCCTCTCCAAATTTTTGAAAGGTGGTTTCTTTACTCTGCTGTTGTATTTTCTTTCTGCCTGTCCCCACCTCCCCATTTCTTTCTCAACAGGACATATCCTGACTTTGCTCTCAACTCTACTCTCCTGCCAAGCATTTCAGAGAAACTAAGCTTCCAAGTAAAAAATAATGAAAAGGCAAGTTATCCATATTTTTTAAGTGGAGTATTTATCAGTACAGAAGGTTACTGAATTTCACATAGCAAGGAAAGACCATACTGGTAGTTACCTATAAACATAGATTTATTGCATGCTTACTATGTGTAAGAAATTTCTGATCACCATGGGGTACATAAATACAAGGAATAACAGCTGCTGTTAAAAAGGGTGTGTATTAGTGGGGCAGGCAAGAATCGACTGTGGGGAAAGACAAACGTTTTAGAGGGAAAAATGAAGCCATTTACATTAGCACAAGAGACTGAGAAGGAGTGAATCCTAGTAGGGAAAAAAAATGGTCCAAAAGATACTCCTGAGCTGTGTTCAGCTGTGCAGACACCACAGAAGGCTGGGTTGTACTTAGAAAAGGGCACAGGCTCAGGAAAATCCTTGAGGGTGGCCCTGGGTTATAAACAGAGAGCAGACAAGCTATCATAATGGAGAAGAGGAGGAGCAGGAGAAAGGGACACTCAAGGAGTGATAAAGACACCTCAGAGTGAGGAGCAGATGGCAAGGAAGTGAACTAGGATTATTCTTGCTCAAGCAGACAAGGGCTTTGAGTGCTGAATTAAGCCTAGAAGAGTTTCTATGGTACAACTCAAGTGACTGAATGTTTCAAATGATAGTTTGAGTTGACCTTAACCAGTACTTTACAGCCTGTATTCATAACTTTTCAATTACTGTGGTGAAATAGCATGACCAAAACAATTGACAGAAAAAGGAGTTATTTGGGCTTGTAATTTCAGAGGGAGAAGAGTCTGTTGTGGTGGGAAGACCCAGCAGCAAGCAGAGCAGACGCTGAGGTCGTTTCCAGAACAGCAAATACTAGGAGGGAGGGCAAACTGGGAGTTGGATGACACCTCAAAGACCGGCCCCACCCCATGACACACTTCCTCCAGCAAGGCCACACCTCCTAAGCACCCTCAATCAGTGCCACCAACTGGGAAACAAGCATTCAAATGCCTGAGACTATAGGAGACTTTTCTCACTACATAACTCCATGACATTTTTGTAGAGTGCATGGAAGTAAAGAAAAAGAGACTGGGAGGATGCTAAACAATTCATCCTGCTTTTCCAGGGACACTGCCAGTTTTATAGATTCCATGTGCTGGGAAATGCCCCCGGTTTATGAATTAATGGTGACAAATCATCACCCTGTGAGAATGACTTGGTCCAAGGTCTGAGAGCTTCTGTCTTATGCCCAGGCTCACTTATTGAGGAAGTCTGATTAAATCACATTTTAGGGAGTAGAGTGCGTAGGATGGATTGCAGCCAGGGAGAATTGTAGGAGGCAGCTGATGGGGGGTTGGATGGAGGAAATAAGAACTGTGGCAGCCACACACGGGGTAGACAAGCTGCTATGATGCTGAGACTGGGAAATCTCAAGTTCAAGGGTTACCTGGGTCATAAGAGTGAGCCCAAGTGCAGAGTGCGCAACCTCGTGAGAGGAGGTGGTCTCAACATACAGAAGCAGAAAGGAGGGCAGTTTCTAAAAGCCAGGTGAGAGCAGCACACTGCACTCAAAATCGAGCAGCAGGTTTCTAACTTAGGACCTGATAGGACAGATAAAAACCCCACCTTGGGCGAGTTACTCTCCTGACCTCGGTAAATTGCAGAGACAGTAACAATAGTGCCAACATTTGGTGAGAACTGGACCAAAATGTGGTATGTAGTGCGTAGTAAAACAGAAACATTTCTGCTATCATCATGTGCATAAAATAAGGACAACAAAAGAGATTCAGAACCAGCAGGAAGACACAAAGTAACTGACTTACAGCTTGGAATCCTAGAGGCAAGCAAAGCTTAGAAAAACCACCAGCAGCCCCAGGGTCCGGGTCTGGCTTGTCAATCACAGTTCCATCCCTGTCGAATGTGTTTTCTCTCTTGCACTTTCATTGACAGGTCAGCCAAGTGCTATTTTGACCACAATGTCACCAGAATGTCCCTTGGATGGTACATTGTGGGGAGCCATTGCCTAGTTTTGGGGTGATCCAAATATATTTTAGACTCCTTTGATTCTCAGGTGCTCTGCCCGACAGCATGGAACCATGGCCCGGGAAGATGATCTCAGCATCTCTGTGAAGTCCCTCTTCTGGGCTCATGGTAATGAGCACTTCTTACAGTTTTGAAGGTTTTGCTGTTTTAAAGCCAGATCCTTTGACTGTTTCCACTGCCCAAACTGCTAACCGCAGACAACAGCTAACAGCACACCCCTACTGCAGCCCAACCTTACTTTCCCTTGATTTCTTGCTTCTTTTATATGTAAAATTGTTACCTTTCAACTGCAAATTGCTTATATTTGAGCACTAATGAAGCCGAGCGCTTTTTCATTTATTAGTCACCAGGTTTTTTTTTTTCATACAGAGGAATATCTATTCATGCCCATTGTTACTATTTCTTTGGATGACATAATAATATTTGTCTATTTAAGGGTTCTATCGCATTCCTGACAAGCTCTCCAAAGTTCTTTTGAGAAATGAATGCTATAGTTACTGGAAAGTGTTCAGGGTAAACTGTGAAATGCCATGTGCCTGTCACTATTATTGAAATGCTGACCTTGTTCATTAACTTAACTTAGAATCCTGTTTATAACAAAGAAATCTTTGTTTTCTAGTCAGAAACTTCATGACTGGTATGTCAACTTCATGGGCCAGGGGTTTCTCTTCTTGGCTCATCTGCAGTCCCTAGAACAGTTTTACATTCTTTCACCAACATGGAGTTTGTTTTGTTTTGTTTTTTCCTCTTTTCCTCCCTCTTTTTCTTCCATCTTTCCTTTCTTCCTTCCTTCTTTTTTTCCTTTCTTCCTTCCTTCTTTTTTTCCTTCCTTCCTTCCTTCCTTCCTTCTTTTTTTCCTTGTTTTCTTTCACTTAAAACCAGAGATGAGTACAGTGGCGTGAATAGAGTTGGCAGGCCAGAGTTATGAAGACATTATCTTAAAATCCTCAACATACAAAAACCCATGTCTAAGAACCTAATTTCTCTATGATAACGTCATAAGCCTAATTAGCAATCTAACCTCATTTATTTGAAAAAATAAGAGACAAGAAAAGTTTAATGATGCAGGAGTAGCTTTCGGTGATTTGATAAAAGACACAACATGTTGCTTTGTTTTCAATTCACAGCATCTAATTCCCAAATACAGGGCAAACCCACCACTCCGATGCCCCATTTATCACTTTTCCTGTAATTGTGAGAATACTTCGTATGCAAAAACTGAAAGAAAGCATAGTGATAATGCCTTGAGAATGATACATTCTATGATGGCCTCTTTGGGGAAAAGATTATGTAGAATTTTATGCTGATTAGTAGATTTTTCCTTTAAAAAAAACCCAAAATGTAATGACTCACAGGCACCTAGAAACATCTTATTTTCCAAAAAAATATTTTTTAGTATGTTTTGACCCCTAACTTCTTTTTAAGGTGCCCTAACATTTCTCGAAAATATGGGAAGGAGTTTCACATAAATATGTTTAGGTCCAGACTTGCTGGAAGTGTCGTTTCTAGTGAGAAGCACAACGTGCTAAGGCTAACCTCTTGGTATTTAAGTAACAAAGACTCCCGTTCATGGAGAGAGGTGACTTACCCAGTTTTCATGAGCCTCAGTGTTCCCATAGGGCATAATAAGGATTTTAAAAAACTGTGTATAACAAGCTTCCGGTGTCAGAGTCTCATAGACAAGTGTGCAATAAATGGAAGCCATAAGTAAATATTTTTCCATCACATTCATCAGAGACGACCTTGACCACACTTGGAGCCAGAGGTGCAAGAAAGACAAGAGCCATCAAAGGTAACGCCCTGAGACTTTAAACAAGAAAGAAAGTTAGAGCTTTATGAGCAGCAATTCCAGAAGTCATCTTTCCAGGATATGTCAGGGTTCAAGCTTGAGAAGTAGAAATGTGTGTGTGTTGTATTCATAAACTTCTCACATATAGAGGTAAAGTGTATGTCTGTGTACATTCATATACTTCTCAACCATATGGGTAGGGCTGACCCTCCACGTTGGCTGGGGCTGCCGTTGGACACTTTGTATCTGATGCTGAAGTACAGAGGGCAGGCTGCTGGTGTGGAAGCTGCGCTGACAGGGAAAGCAGGACACGGTGAGCCACAGTGTAAGAGAGGCCAGAGGCAGAGTGAGAGCCATTGTTATCTGTCTTCAGTGGTGTGATAAGGTGTCTGCCACTGGTCTTGAACCCAAGCACACATGCATGGCCAGTGAGAACAGGAGCGAGGGTGCAGGGGAGGGTCCCAGAATTGTAGGTCTGAGCCCCACTTTCTGCCGTGCGACACCTTAGTAGGTAACGGCATGCCCTCTTTTAATCCCAGACAGGGCACTGCTGTTGAATATTAATATTTAACATTGATTTATCTTTCAGTTAAACAGTGGTTTACTCCTAAGCAGGGTGTATACCCAAATCACCACACAGAGACCAGGTTTTATTTAATTAACCTACAGCACAGTGCTGGGCGATAGTTACTCCATCCTAAACCACCAAGCCCGCATACTTTCCTCCCATTCAGATTTCCCACAGTATACTTGCTTTTAGTCATATCTTAGGTCCGGTTCATCTCTCCTTCTGGTTCTAAGTCCTGTTCTGTTGCCTTTTCCTCTCCTTACCCTACCACTCACTTCTTTCTCCTCCCCTCCGGACCAGGATGTCCCACCCTATTCTCTCCATTGCTCAGCATTGGCTGGTTGTTTAATTGACAATACAGAGAACAAATGATGGCATGTTTACACAGACTTGAGACAGGTGATGCTTAGAATAAACATTTACACAATGCAATGTCCAGACTGAAACCAGAGAGTGCGTTAGAGACATCAGCATTTGAATGAACAAAGGTAAATTGTGTACATTCCACAAGAACATTATACCGACAGAACAAAGAAACTATTACACCCAAGTCTAGCTTGGCGAACCAGTGAGTTTCCTGGGGCTACTCTCACAGGAGGGTTTGTGAGGGGCTATACTCTATACTCTCGGGGGCGTTCAGGACCCCTGACACCCCTGAAGGACCCTGTGCGGCAGCATGGATGTATCACTGGAGTTCCCTGTGTAACTCCAGGCAGCTACACCGCAGCAGTCCACTCCCCACATCAAGTGTTGGCTCGGAACAACCCCTGGGAGATCTTCTGAATTTTGTAAGTTTCATGAATTTCCGGAGTCACACATTTCTTGTGAGTTTCATGAGCTAAGCCTCTCCCTTATGGCCATGGGGGATTCTTCCATCTAGAAGAAACAGCTATACAACGAATGTGCAGTACACAGTGACGGCCTTCACCTCCACCCTTTGAAATGTGTGTGCCATTATCCATGTGAGTACACATTTCAAGGATCCATTTTTAAAATGAAGGCAATGAGATGGAGAGAGTTTGTCTCAGTTCATCCAGCTGGAAAGACCAGGGAAGAGCTTCAGAGCAGGCCCGCTGGTCTTCATCCTGCACACACTTCAACACTGGAAAGCCAAAGCGTCCCCAAAAGGCAAGCAGGGAAAGGGCACCACAGCCCCAGGTTAAGGGGTGGTCTCTGGACTGGTAATCTGCTTTCAGTTACTGAGTAAGGGGAAGAATTTAGCATTGCTTTACCTCAACATCCTCAACTGCCAGGTGGGAATGATTATAGTACTCATATCCAAGCTGCCAGGTAGAGCCAGGGTTAAGCCACACGAGTTCTCTACAACAGTGCCCAGAATCTTAGGCATCCTATGAGCTAGGCTATTATTTTCCCAGTCAGTTCAAGTCAGTGGATCCCTGAGTGTCTCCTCAGTCCCTCCTGGGTGTCACTCCCTTCCCATCTCAGTTCTGAGTGAGTTTGCCCTCAGGCCTGTTAGCAGCTGAGTCAGCCCGGCAGTCCCTGTTTCTGCAGGGTTTTTGTTTGCTTGCTTGCTTTTGTGTTTGTGCTCTGTCTGAGGCAGAGATGTACCTGCTTGGGATAACTGTGTTCCTTCTATGGCTGGGGAGCCAGCAGCCCATTAGTTATGCTTCTTAGAAGTAGGTGCCACTTGGTCTGGGACAGCCTCAGTGTCTTGTTAATGGGGATTCAGGCTGTGCTTTGGATTCTGCAGAGCCTCAGGGCTGCGGAGCTTTCTGGAAACCACATGGTGTCCTCCTTTCTTTTCCTGTAGTGCAACTGGCTTAACAGCTACCACCAGACCTGCAGGAGGGTAGGTGCAATGCTGGACCACACCAGGGAGAAGATAGGGATGGGCAACTCTTTCCCAATTCCCACCAGCTGGAAAATAGCCAATTACCACCAGAATCCCAACGTTCTGGTCATTTTCAAAATGAGAGTAGACTGCCTGGCTTTATGTATTTATTTACTTATTTATTTATTTACTTACTTACTTACTTACTTAGTTACTTACTTACTTATTTTGAGGGCCTATGGTAGCAGAAGGAGGCAACCTGCTTGTGTTTGGTTTCCAGTCCTATCACTTAGACCCTGGGTGACTCCTGGGAAGTCACTCGTCTTCCATCAGATTCCACTTCTTCCTTGGTTACAAGGACATACTGCTGTGGGTTGTTGAGAAATCACGTAAAGTGGTGTTCCTGGATGCACTTGGGGCCTCTCAGTTGGTGGGTCCATGCCTGGAACTTGTTGAAGTAGCTGCTAAACCCACGACTTCCGGGTCACACTTGCTTTTGCTACTGCCTTCCCTGGTGTTCTTTGCTCCCCTCCCTTTTGTCTTTCCACTCCTACCTGCCATTTTTTTATAGCTGTGGCTCCCCTACTTGCTGTGCTTTGATCTTCATTTTTTCCCCCTCAAAAGCTGCGTTGTTTTGTTTTTGCCCCTGGAGACATTTAAAACATCAAGAAAGTAAAGTGTTTGGTAACCATCCAAATACTTCTTACAAGCTTCGTGAGCCGTAGGTCTATTCTGCTGCTATTCCATTCTGTAATGCAGTAGCAGCCATAGATAATATCTAAGTGAATGAGGATGACTGTGTACCAATAATACTTTATAGACAGAAACAGGTTGTGGGCCAGATTTGGACTGCAGATGAGGTGCTGTAGATGACCAACCTCGGCTTAGTAAGTGGAGACTGCAGATTCCTCACACTGAACATCCATTCTCTGACATCCTGGTCTCCACTGAGACATCCAGGAAGCCTTTGGTGCGTCGTAGGCTGTTTTTCCACAATAAAGGCTTCAGGTATCAGTTCAAGCAGTGATTAGAGAAGATGGCTTGGGCTACCTTTCAAACCAGAGGTGGTTCTGGGCTACACAGAGAGGCCCTGATTCAGGAAAAAAAGAAGAGAAGTAGAAGAAAAGAAGTTCCTTTTGTTCTTAGTTGCACACCCCATCTTGAACTGTCTAAAGAAATTCTGTTATATGCTTGGATTATAAAAAGCTGAGTAGTAGATTTAAATAGTCACCATTAGGCAAAGAAGAATATAAGCATATGCTGGCACCTGCGTATTATGTAACTACTGTGTCTCAGGCTGGTTCCAGGTAAGAGTGCACAGCCCGCAATGAGGTTTAAGTGAGCAGCTTTTCACTGTTGAATAGCTGTTAGTGTTATTTTTATAAAATTGTGTTTGTTTATCAGTTTCTTTCTCAACCAGCTATCACACAAATAATCGAGACTTTATTATATTGTTTGTTTGTAAGCTTTACAACACAATAACTGAGCAGTCATTACTCTCTTCTTCACCCTCTAAGCTACCTTGGCTTCCTCTTTGTCAAAATCTCCAAGATTTTGCACTTTGTGTCTTTCCCTGCTCCATCTCCTCTCCTGATGTCTCCTGGACCTCTACCCAGGACACAAATACCCTACTTTCTCCTCTAACTTCTCCTCCCCTGGCTGGCAGGAAATCCAGCCCTATTATCCAGCTGCTTTATTGGCATATCAGGGGACAGTTGGAGAGCAGTGTTTACACAACATTGAGACAGGAGGTTCTCAGAACAAGGATTGCAACCAGATATGGGGGTACAGAAATCAGCGTTTGAATTACACAATAATCATATGCCTATAAACGGCAGTCTCCTACAGAGCTCAACTACCTTTGCCTCTTGCACAACTGTTTGCTTCTGGTTAGAATTGCCTGCTCCCATCTTAAATCATTACAGCTAGAATCATGAAGACCCTCCCTATATCGGGCCTGTGATGTCTCCTTGTAAAGGTACGGTTCCCAGGATTCTGAAGAGTCTTCCTAGGTAGCTTAGTGGATGGAGGTGCATATAAGTCTCCTCCCTGGATGAGGTTTTCCAGCTTCAATGAGCATGCTAAGAATTTTCCATTACATGCTTACTGGGAGGTTCGGTGAGCTAATTGTGCTAAGTCTTACTTCAAACATGTTATAATCTAAAGTGGACAGGTGCTTGGAATTCTATTGCTCCTTAGTAGATGACAAACAGCTAATGTAATTTCACCAAAACGCTGCCTAAACATTGCATGAAAGGAACAAAGAGACCATGTTTAGCACTCAGAGCTCAGTAATATAGGCCATAGGCTCTCTCCAGCTCATTATCCACTTGTCTTTGCTGCAGACCCTCTGCAGATTTCTTCCAGTTCTTTAGCTTTCTGGTTATCTGCCTGTGTGTACCTGTCCTGTGCCTTCTTCTAGTGTTCCTCTGTCAGAAGTTATGCTCACTCACTTTTTTTTTGTTTTTGTTTGTTTGTTTGTTTGTTTTTGTATCCTGTGGTGAGAGTGGAGGAAAAATAGGTCATCTTCTTCCATCAAAAAAGAAGAGTGAACTTAGAACTCCTAAGCTGTTTCTTGCCCCATCTTCTGTTTCCATGGGTGCCTGGCTTGTGGGTACTCTTAAGAAGAGTGCTGCATGGCTTTAGCCCCATCGACACCTGTGTAAGAAAGCAATCCTTTTCCAGTCAGGCTGTGCCTAGGGAATATGTCAAGAGATGTCATCTCGTCACAGGTAGAGCAGCCCTCCTCCCCCAGGAAAGTCACAGAATTATAAGGCCATTTCCACAGCTGCCCCAGGAAGCAATTTCTAATGCTTACTGACCAGCCTGGCCAGTAGACTAGCCTTTCAAAAACCTAATAATCATCTCTCATTTCTGAGCACTTACCTGTTCAGTATTCATAGGACATGCCTCCTCGTATCCTGCTAGCTTGGCTGGCTCGCATTCAATTCCTATTTCTTCACAACATTAAATTATTTTTAGTTTCTCATTTTCTGAAAGCTAGTGATTAAAATATGCAGTATTTATGTTAAGTAGCAACACAGAAATTTGCTAATAACTTACTTTCATATAAATAAGCATGCAGACAAATGTCTTCTAGATGTTCAGTGCTGAGTGAGGGACATGGGTGAAGGACACAGTACCTACCAAGGTCAGATTTCTAGTGTCTAGCACAATTTATGCTACC
Source organism: Psammomys obesus (assembly GCF_907164565.1). Taxonomy (NCBI): domain Eukaryota; kingdom Metazoa; phylum Chordata; class Mammalia; order Rodentia; family Muridae; genus Psammomys; species Psammomys obesus. The sequence goes on from NW_026596079.1 coordinate 37,923,877, forward strand.
GTGATCTATACCACCGCCTATGGCCTATATTTCAGCCAAAAGCAAAAGAGCGGGGCACAGGATCCGTTTATTCCTCTAAGTCAATGTTTGGGCAGCATTTTTAGGAACCCAAATTAAATGTTATGTCATCATCGAGTATCAGTAGAGTTCCAAGCTATTGTCCAATTTAGATTAATAATGTGGCTGAAACGATTCCCATCTTCTTTCCTGTGGGAAGCTGGTGCAGAAGTCTGACTAGAGGGAAGAAGATTGATGGGTGCAGTGAGCAGCAACTTTGCTTAATAATGACAGTGTACTTGAAGTAGCACCAGTTAGTGTTCGCAGAGATGTGCCTGCTCTGCTCCCCATTTATATAACTTGTCATGTCCACGGAGCTGACAGAAGACGTAGTTTCAAATAGACAGTTGGAACACGTGTCAGAAAAAAAAAACCCTTGTGCTGTGATCTCGTTGAGAATGACTTGCCAATTCCAGCAAAGGAAAATTTACTACCATCTGAAGTCCTTTGATACCACAGAGAAAACAGACCAAGAGGCACCAAGAAGGATGCAAAGGAGTGGCTTCCCATTTATTTCTTGGGTTGAAGAGAGTTTCAACAACTGTGCACTTTCTGCAGAGCTCCTCATAAAGCTTAAAGGGCAGTTTTTCCCCAGTGACGGGATCCCAGCTTCTGGAGACAAAGACACAGTTCATTTTATATATATAATCTCATATCCATACCTCTGCTACATGAATGTAGGCTGTGTACCATGAGTGAAGTATTAACCCTTTTTATGCCTCAGCTTCCTTCATAGTACACAGGAATAAGAACTGCACCTACCTCCTAAGCGACAGAAAAGATTTAGCAATGAACTATTCCTGTTCCATGCTGGGTATACAAGGTGTCGTACTGTGGAGAAATGAGTCATGCTTTTAAAGACACCACTAATAGCACTGTGATAATTCTATTGACTTTGTTTTTGTATCTTGGTTCTCATGGCAATCTCATGGGAATCCACCCATTCCATGGATAAAATGAAGGCGTTAGAAAGAATGCAACAGAAAGCCTAGACAAGCCACTTTTCTGGGGTGAGAGGAAGATCCACAGTGCTCTGAGGAATGCCCCTTCCTCCATGGCAATCTCTCGGGATGCTCAGAGGCGAGGCTGCTGCGTAGGCAGCTTTGTGGCTTTGCTTCGGTGATCTCCTCATCTACAAGAGCAGGCGGCTGGCTGGCTGATAGAAAGCCATTTGCGAAGGGACAGAATGTTTTCCAGCAGCTGTGATGTGAGTGTCGTCAGAGCTATTGACTAAGTCAGAAAGTAGCTTAATGTTACCCTGGAGGCCTTGCTTCCCTGTGGGCTTCATCAGCCTTAGATATGTGTAAATCAGTAGACAGGGTGACACCCCTTCATAGTGAGACCTGTCGGTGACTGCGGGACACAGGCTCAGGGTGACAAAGGTCAGCTTCCCCCTGGTTCGCTGTGAATCTGCTAATGAGGAGACAACAGCCTGGGGACCCAGTTCACTGCAAGGAAAGAAGGGTGCTAATCACTGAGCAGCTGGGACAGCTATTGGTCAGTGAAGAGATGGATGTGTGTGAACAAACCTTCGCACCTCATAGTGTGGCCTGGCAGTTCTCCTCTCACAGTGGAGTGAGACCTTGCCTCCATTTGCAGCCATCCCCAGGCAGATTTGCTTGTAACTCTCTTCTCCATTTAGGCCATTTGCACTCTGCCCCACAACTATCCATGCAATCTTTTTTAAAAAATTACTATAGAGTAATTGCTCATATAAATAGTCCTTGGCGTAAAGTTTCCTACATTTACATAGCCCCTGTTGGTCAAATTCAGCCTCATTGTTGTTTTTTGTTTTTTTCTGCCTGTCTGCACCAGTGCAATAGCTAATGATTACAATTCTATTTTCAGGTCAACACTTGTTTGTTTAGCTTCACTTCTAAGAGAGGCTGTGAGGCATCAGTGCTGAGTTTATTCCACTTACCATAATGCCTTCTACTTGTGTCCAGTTTCGCAGTAGTTTGTCCTTCTTTGTGTCTGGATAACACTCTGTCGTGCCCATGCGCGGGGTCTCCTGGATCCATTTTGGCTGTTGACAGCACTGGGGCAGCTTCTGTAACCTGGCTGCTGTGAACTGTGCTGTGATAAATATGGCGTGCATAGCTCTTCACTAGCTGATTATTCTCCTAAGGACACGTTCTCCGTCAGTCTTTGACAATAGTAACTGCTCACTGAGAGGAAAAATATAACCCATGAGAGGTCAAGGGGGACTCGAAGCTCCGTCACTCTTTCAAAGGAGAGAGTCCAGGGCATCATGGAACAGCCTATAGCAGGGTGTGGTCTGTGTGTGGGATTGTACCTTTTAAACATCTCAGTTCTTGTTACTGGGAAAGAAGCCATACCCTTCCATCTCTTGGGTGCGATGGCTGAGAGTCTCATCAGACTCTCCAGCAAGGAAAAGAGGTTTCTTCAGGGAAGTCTGGAATTCTGACCTTAGCAGATGGAAGAAGAGTGCTCAGGGTTAGTGCTGCAGCGCTCACCACACCCCACCCCTGGGTCTGTGTGTGGGTCCCACCTAAGAGCAGAGCACACTATGAAGACACACAGGGCCTTCTCCAGCTGCCCCCAGACTGCTGACCTTCACAAGTTACTGTTGCCTGACTTCCCTGGAGTCAAAGCCAGGACATGTGCGGCACTGTCTTTGTCCTTGTTGCAACATTGTCCGCTTATTCACACCATAGGACAGACCAGACTGGCAGAGGAGATTGTAACTCTGACCTTCACACCAAAGGCAGCTCCTTTTGCAAACTTAGAAAAGCTGAGGGAGGCAGCGTGGCAATGGAATGAAGATGTGGGGAGGTACTGGAGTAGCTGCTTCCAGCAGCTGTGACAACAGCCCTCGGTGAGGCCAGAAGACCATGCAGAGCACTCCCCCCTGTCCAGAGCCCCTTGAAGGGACAGCTTGCAGGTGACCCCAGACTTGACATTCAAAAGAACTTCAGACTTATAATTTGGAGATAGCTGTTAAAGGGAGATTTTTGTCAAAATCTCAGAGGTCAAAGTAAGTGCTTCCTTGCTTAAGCAGCTTTTGTCAAGGTATCTAATCAGAAAAGTAAGTGAGACAGCAGGGCTCCACACCAGAGGAGAGTTTCCTGACCCCTGCAGTGTCTCTGGTGGAACTGTGAGCCTTGGGCAAGTTCTTAAACAGCTCAGCATCAGAATCAACCTTGGAGAAATGGAGGATGGAGACTTAGCTGACGCTTATGGCTGATGATACTGTTATTGCCAAGTGCTGCTGGTGTCCATGAACCCATCTCATGTGAAGGATAAGATGCCACTAAGGACGATAGCCACACACCTTTACTTAGCTATTTCTAATGAACGCGTACCACTTCCAGCACTGTCCAGCACTTGCCAGAACTCCTGGACTGTGTGTTCACTTCTCATTTAATTCAATGTTCTGTTTTCAGAACAGTCTTGTCAGCAAGGAGTGACATAAAGCTGACCCGAATAAGCAATAGGAAAATCCTGCAATCCTGTGGTTTGGCCATTTCATGTTTATTAAGCACCCACTGCTGATGAGCACCAAACAACCTGTTCTGTGACTTAGAGTGTGTGCTAGGAAAAAGAGCCAGATCGAAAAAACATTTGAGAGATCCTGATAATGCCCTCTGATTAGAGCTGGGATCTGGCGGGGTAATGACCCAGCATATTCGAGGCCCTGGTTTCCATCCCCAGAGATGCAAAAATAAAAAAAAAAAATCAAACAAAATGAAACTCAGAATTTGAAGCTACAGGGGAAGAAAGAGTCAGTTTTGCCAGAGCTGGGGTCGGAATCTAGGAGCCCCAATTCTATTTGTCTTTTATTCAGAGCAATCTTAGCTTTTCATGGGATCTAGTGAGAGGTTTGTATGGTGTGATAATTAAAGCAGGGCAATCAACTGCCCTACTTATCATTTCTTTGTGAGAACACAGGCCAGGTTTTAGGGAGAGAGAGAATAGAATTCAGGAGGACAGTCAGGCTCACCATCATACAGACATGAACACTCCTGAGAGCCACAGAATTCCAGCTCTGGCTGGAAGGGAAAAGCTGGGTGCCGATGATGATGCCCTGTCAGACACCTTCCTTGTGAAAGTGGAAGCAATTCTTTTAGCTGCTGGTGATAATGCCTAGATTTTACACCTTGTGTTAGTGTGGATGCATTTATATAATGCCTTATAATAAGGGATCTCTTAGATGGTCTAATCGCTGCCTTCCTCTTGCTAACCCCAAAGGTGAGAAAAAATAATAGTAATGACCTTTACTTGGTGTGAAGCAAGAGAAATCTGATTCCGTGTGAGCCTCCTTTTAAAATCCCGACTTTAAGTCACAGGAACAGTGTGAGAGGCAGAGCATTCCAGAATCATGTTCCCAGTGTGTCCTTTCATAATTGCCCATGTGTGCCTGCTTTTGTTTGTTTTTCTAGAGTCAGGAAACACACTCCCAGCCTGTTTTCTTTCTACTTAATACAAATGTTCTTGTTCCCCTAGAATATTCTTACTTCTCATCTTTCACAAATGTCAAACGTCCTATTGAACAATCAATGGGCAATTATTGTGCTTCAGCTTTTCAGTAGTGCAGCCAGTGTCGTAATGGCTGCTGCTGTGTGTAGATCATATTCCCCTGTCAGCTTTCCTTAATTTCAGAGGTTCCCGCCTTCATGCTTTCCCTTGTTTCCCTCCCATTCCTTTACTCCACAAAGCCGTTTCAGTATGCATTTAAAAAACTGAGATTATAATTTGATTAGCACATTTCTCTTTCCCTTTCTCCCTCTAAACCCTTCCATATTCATCTCCTTACTCTCCCTCAATTCAAGCCTCTTTTCTTTTGAAATTAATTATTATTTCATCAGCATTAATCTTCCCCTTTTATTGAAAATAGTTTTTTTTCTCACAATATATACCCTGATTACAGTTCCCCTCTCTATCCTCCTCCCAGTTTCCACCACATCTCCTCCCACCTAGGTCCACCTTCTTTCTGTCTCTCACTAGAAAACAACAGGCTTCGAAGGGATAGTAAAAAATAAAATACAAACTAAAACATCAGAATAACACAAAACAAACAAACACAGAAGAAAAATAACTCAAGAAAAGGCACAGGCACTGATGCAGAGACTCACTCATTCCCACGTTCGGAAATCCCAGAAAACACTAAGCTGGACACCATGATATATACACAAAGAAGCTGTAGGATAAAAAGAGAGAAGAAAAAATAAAATAAAAATAAGATAAAACTTAAAAAGAAACGGCCCTGCTATGACACTGTAACACAGGGAATCTCCTCCAGAGGTTTCTGTCCGCCTTAAGAATAGTTTGTTTCCCCAGTGAGACTCCCTTGGAAAAAAATACATTTTCATTTACAAATGGAGATTTCATTTATCAGTTGGAGATTGCTTCTGGAGATGGGGGCCTTTATCCACTCTTCCTTTCAGATCTCGGACCCCGTGTGTTGCAGGCCCTATCCATCAGCATACCTTTTTAAACATTTTACCTTCTTCAGAAAGCAACTTTACCAATCCATCAGTCCAAACACTTTTTTTTTTTACTGCTAAACTTTATTTATTTTGCAATATAAACTTGACAGTGTTCAATCTATATAAAAATGTCTATCTTAAACACCTTTGGAAACACCACATAAATCAGATGCCAACTTGTATCATTGTACTGATACCAGTGATCTTAACCCAGATGAAGGCTGGTCTAGAAGAAGGATCTTGCATGAGGAAAGATGCTCTTGGTCCTAAATCCTTCATCAGTTATAAGCTGTTCAGCCATACCATCAAAAGGAAGCCATATCATCCTCTTTTCTTGTGATCTTTTAAAAAAGCCCTTTGTCCTTTGAGTCCTCCAATGAAATGCATTTCCCAGAAGCGGCATCTACAGCCTGCCCTCATCTCCTCTGGTTTTGAAAATGCTTTGCTGCTTAAATTGCATTTTTTAAAGCTTGTTTTTAAATTTGATTTTGCTAGATTTTTTTCAGCTGGTAAAAGTTGCCTTCTTCTTCTTCTTCTTCTTCTTCTTCTTCTTCTTCTTCTTCTTCT
>NW_026596079.1:37929960-37961520 GCF_907164565.1 Psammomys obesus
TGGTGCTCTGTTCAAGTCTTCATAAGCATATGGCTGGCAATTGGAGTGCAGCCTAAACCCTCATTAGCATAAAGCTGCGCATGCATAAACTGCAGGGCGGCGCAGGCAAGAAGCGCGAAAATGCTGGCAAGAAGAACCAGGAAGCAGGAAGCCGGCGCCATCTTGTAATGGCGGGAGCGGCTCCCGACATTCTTCTTCTTCTTCTTCTTCTTCTTCTTCTTCTTCTTCTTCTTCTTCTTCTTCTTCTTCTTCTTCTTCTTCTTCCAATGCTTCCGCCATTGGTCTGACAGTTGCACCAGAAGCAAGGGTCTCCAGGAGTACTGGAATGCACCAGTCCAAGAATGTTCATGCAGCATCCTACAGTTAAGAACCACAGAACTGTAGCCATGAATTGTCAGAAGGTGGTGCCCAGGCTATGGGAATATTTGACAAACGTTGTAAGAGCCACAGACATCACTCTAACCTGAAAGTCTGGCCATCTTCTATGTTGCTTCCCCGTTGGCTTTTTCTTTCTTTTAATACTTTCTCTCCAACATATATTTTATTATACCTAAGTCTAAGCCTAATGTCTTCATTTTCCTATTCAGTAACTAGACACTTGAACAAGCCCTTCCCTCCTCCTCAGAATGCAAAGTTATGGTTATATTTGTATTTCTTCCTACTCAGCAGTGGTCTTTGCAACATTCCCTCACCTGCAAGAGCCTTTTGTTGCAGCATCCAAGTACCGTGTGACTCTGCAGTTTCACTCCTGGGTCTCTACAGTAGGGAAGCAGTCACACAGGGGATATAAGTGCTCTTTCCAAAAACTGGATCAGGTAACTAGCCATTCAATCAGTCCATGCTGTTTACACTAAAATGACAAGTTGCCACAGCAAGTACATAGTTGTATCTGTCAATGTAAAAAGCAAAATTAAAATGAGCTACTGAGATCGATAATGAATATGAAAATATGTGATACAAAGTGCTAAGTGGTTATTTTACCATCAAGTTGTTCTCAAAATTTTCTAATTTTGCCATTGACCAGGGGAAATTTTTCAAAGTGTATTTCTTTCCCTGATAACCAACAAATTCAATTTAATAACTGCCAAAAAGCAGTTCCCCTGGAAGGCAGGAGTGAGAATGGGATTTGGAAGGGAGTATGGAGAGGGCCTCAACTGTATCTGTCAAAGTCAACAACATTCCGAAGAACTGAGTATGGTGCCAACACGCTCATCTGTGCTTAGAATGCCTTAGAACTAAAAAGTAAGGGTCGGGGAGATGCTCTTCTTTGGAATGCTTTTAAGAAAATCAAAATGACAGGCGGTGCCCTACCCCAGTCTGTCTTCATTTGTCATCTTAAAGAGTGGTCTCTTGGGTTCTCCTCTTCAAGAATCCGATAACTTTGTGTTAACATGTTAGTGGTCGGTTCTGTTCTGGAAGCCTCCTGGTACACGTGAGCCAGTGATGACCCGGGCTTGTTTTGGTTTTACACAGGAGGATCTCAGCCCAAACTCACCACCAGGCGGTTAACTTCAACATCTTCGAGGGCATGGTTTGCCATGGGGTGCCTCTGGTGACTATTTCAAGAGGCAGAGTGGTGTATGAAGCAGGTGTTTTCAGCGTCACGGCGGGGCATGGGAAGTTTATTCCGCGCAAAGCATTCGCTGAGCACGTTTACAAACGAATCAAGCAGCGAGACCAGGTGAGCCACACTAGCCACCGGTGCGTCTACCCGCCCTGGGTGTCAGGTTGGTTATTCACTGTTCACGGTGGTGCCATCATGTCAGAGTGGGTTTAACATGCTCCTGGGGTGTCCAGACTGACTCGAGAGCGCAGGCACAAGCCAGCTTTCAATGAAAGAATACCTGGATGTTTGCAGGTGTGTCTGTTACAGTCTTCTTCTCTTTCTTTGTCAGGCTAGGGCCTTGGGTGTCCTGTTCACCATTGTGTTAGCCAAGAACCAGGCATCCAGATGGATCAAGCTGCTGGGGAGGGTGGTTTGTCAGAGACAGCTGTGAGAGAAAGTAAAAAGGAGCCCGGAGAAATGCTGAGAGCCAAGGAAAATGCGGCATGCATTCTGGATGGCTGTACAGCTCAGACCACGTTGGGCTCTGTTTAGGGAGAATCTTTGAGTCTCTGGGTTGCCTGGCTCCAAATGGCACCGGTCATTGGCTGGGAGCTGCTGTGGGAGGCGTGGCCTGCCTGACTGCACACTACTGGGAGTTCTTTGCTCAGCAGCTCTGCCTGAAGAATTGTGCTCCCTTTAGCTAAAAATCTGCATCAGAATTTGGGGAAGAGAGCTCTGAATATGAGCTCCCCCTTGCCTCAGCACTGCCTAGCAAGTTCCCCGGCCAGGAGCAAATTCCTTGTCATCTTTGGGCTCTGCTTTCTCATCTGGAAATTAGATAAAATAAATTTCATCCTCAAATAAGAGTTTTACGTGAATTAATAAAAATCAGTCTCTTTGTGTTCCCATTTTGATAATTTATTCTGTAACAAAGGCCCACAATCTTTGTAACCACTCGGTGATTTTTTTAAAAAAAAGTATTTGTTTTTAATTTATCTTGCATTTTCATGCTTCATTGGTACAGCTTTAAATGCACTAAAATATTGTTTTAAAAAGTTCAGATGGGAAATTTTAGAATTACGTATTTTGAGGGAGGGGAAGCAAGCCAGAGCCCTTGTTTGCACTAATGAAGTTGCCCAGGGCTGTGTGGTGGCCCCAAAGGGTGTGGACATCTTCTCCCCCCCCCCCCCGCCGCCCCATACAGGCTTCACTCAGCCCCGCAGGGTCCTAATGCACGGATTCCTTCCAGAAGGTCTTCTTGTTCCAGTTTTCAAATGTGTAGTCTGCTCCCCAGAATTCTCTAGCTGTTTTCATTTTGTTTAGTTCTTATGGTCTCTCTAATTTCTTTTCTAATGGCTTGTGATTTTGTTTTACTTGAGGATTCCCAGAATCCATCACATAAAACACCTCCACTTTTCAAATCATTTCCTAAGGTTTTGCTTAGGTAAACCAGTGCTCTTAAATACTTTAAGTCCCTCCCAAATATCACAAATCTATTTTTATCTTTACCTTTTTCTTCCTTTTTCTTCTTCTTCTTCTTCTTCTTCTTCTTCTTCTTCTTCTTCTTCTTCTTCTTCTCTTCTTCTTCTTCTTCCATAATGGGTGACAGGTAGGACACATCCTAGGCCTGTGTTCTGCTGAGCCACACCCTGCCTCTATAGTTCTCAATCAACACTGACATTTAAGATGGTGTTAATTTAGAAATATTGACCCTGACAGGTGACAGGTGGTAACTGCAAGGACTGGGGGTTTCTGCTGGTTTGAGTGCTCAGTAGAAACAGTTATGACATTAAATGAGTGAGCATTCCTGAAGACAGACTACAAGGCTGAGGACTGACTGCCTCAGCACACTGAGGCAAGGTGGACGTCTTCCCTCATTTTAAAGATTAAAAAATGGAATACTCAAGGCTTGCTCAGAGTTGGAGAGAAGTCTCAGCCATTAAGAGCATTTGCTGATCCTTTAGAAGACCCAAGTTCTGGTCCCAACAGTCTCATCAGATGGCTTCTTGTACCTTCAGCTCTAAGGGATCTGATGCTTTCATCTAGCTTTCATGGGTACTTTCACCAATGTGACATACACATAAAAATAAAAATAAATACTTTTTAAAACAAGTAATGGTTAGAATTAGAGAGATGGCTTGGCAGTTAAGAGCACTCATGGCTCTTTTGGAGTACCCTGGTTCACGGTTTAAGATCCAGTACCTATGTGGTGGCTCCTCTGTAACTCCAGTTCCAAGGGGTTTGAGACACTCTGCTAGAATTCCCAGGAAACCAGGCTTGCACATAGCACACAGACGTACATGCAAGCAAATATTTTGTTTGTACTCATAAAATATATATTTAAAACATTTAAGTACAGAATGAAAGGCCATGAATCTAAAGGGAAGGGGATGATTTTATACTATAGGCAGCTAATCTTTCCCAGAACTTTTTAAATAAAAAGATGAGACACTGGAAATACTTAAATTTTACATAAAAAGCCATTCAAGGAACAGCTTTAACAGGAAGGAAGGAAAAAAATGAAAGAAATAAAAGAAAAAGACAAAAGTAGCAAAAACTTGGCTGTTTTAAGTTTCCTGAAAGAACAAATTACATATTACTAATTCTTTACCAAACACAAAAGCTCCTTAATTTCAAATGGCTTATATCCCTGAAGTTTTTCTTTATTTAGGGTACTATAATTTTCAACAAAAAATTGAAAGTATGAGCCTTCCTTGAGCTATTTTCTGTCTTCAGTGTTAAGCAACTGCCACCTTTTGTGGAGAATACAGTCACATTGCATTTTGTAGAGAAATCAGAGCAACTTCCTGGAGAAATATATGGATTCAGAATACTGCTGCCAAAGCTTTTAAACTGCCTTGTATCTTTGCAGCGATAAGCATAATTTTCCTTCTAGATAAGAGAAAATTGAGTGGGTGACTGACTCAGTCCTTGAAATGGGTATTTTCCATTTCCAACACTCTAGTTTATCAATGCCTTTCTCAAGGTGGTAGTGTGAGGAAGTCGTTTAACCCACGTCACCGCCTCCCGTACTGGTTTGCTGGATTGATGGCTCAGAATAAGGAAAGGTGGGGAATATGCTGGATCTAGCTCTTTGGCATAAAAGAGATGCTTATGTGCATCTCTGTCCAGTCCTCACTCACTTATGTCACTTTGGCAGCTTGGAAGCAGATGTAAGGACACATTTGCATCCCGGAAACAGGCAAGTGCTACACCCGGGGTGCTAAAGAGGGACGGAAGAGAGAGAGTGGGGCTTGCGGTTAAAATTTACCAGACCACTACTACACAAAGGGAGCTTTGTCTTAGATCTGAGATGCTCCAAAATCTGAAACCCTTTTAAGCATTGGCTTGAAACACTGGGAAACTTCAAATGTCAAATTTTATAGCTAGGAATGCCCAACCAAAATACTTCAAAATATAAAAGATGTCTAGTCTCAAGCATTTTGAGGGGCACTCAAGCTGTGCTGTCTTTGCTTTATCTGACCATTCAATAACGTTCAGCCAGTGATATTTACTGACCATCAATTAGCTGTCATAGTTTAATTCTGACAACCCTGGAGACAAATGGAGGTGACCCTATTTTATAGATTAAGAAATGGGGCTCAGTATCAAGCACATTAATCACAAAGTGTCAACCCTGCTCAGTGCACAGCTCCAGCCTCCTACTTCTCAGACAGGGTCTCACTGCTCCCTCTGCAGCATGGGGGGTCTCACTTCCCCTTCTGTTGACAAACTTAAACAGGGGAGCTCACTCCAAAGGGAGAGGGTTCAACGTCATTGCTCTGTCCTTGGGCAATAGTTCACAGCATATTTTAAGAACCACAAAGCATGCATGTTTCCATCGTTGAGCCCTCTTTTGTTGAATCCAGGGGCTTCTCACATTGTAGTGACCCACTGGGTGCCACTGGGAGGCTCAGCTAAGTGTGTCCTAATGCCCTCTGACTTCACTGGCTGGATTTCACTCTCGGGGTGCTGTCGTTCATTTGGTCTGTTTGGGGTCAGGCCAGTATGCGCTGCCTGGCATTTGGAGTTTCTGTTGTTTTTATGGATAGTTGAGTATCTTGGTCTCCGTGGGTGGCATGGTATCAATCATTCCATTAAGGTCTAAAGAGTCATTTCTATTGTTCTTGTTATTTTCACATAGTCTAGCATCCCTTCATTTCTCTCTCAGTAGATAATATAGTCACATTTTCCATCAGTTTACAGGTTCTTCTTCCCCGATCAACTAACCAGAAAGCATTTCTGTAATTATGTAGCTATTATAATGATGATTGCAATTAACATTTATTCATAGAACTGCATATAATTCTCATTTTTCTTTCTATTAACACATCACAATGGCAATCATAATTAAATATTATGAACTCAAATTGAACTCTCATCTGCTAAAATAATCCACCCATATTCTGTGAAGTGAGGGGCTAATTCTGCTTTCTATGTCACCTAAGGCATCCTTTCACATGTTTTATCTTCAAGCCACCTTATTTGAATGATTATAGTGCTATTGAGATGGAAACCCCTGGTGTGATTGCCACATCTTGACGAGATGGCATGACCCATACCAGATGTGTCCTCAGGTCCCCGGTGTCTTGAGATGCAACTTGAGAAAGTTGTTGAATAATTTTAAATAATGTTGCTTTCAACAGAATGATAAAATGTTCCCAGAGGCCCAATAACCAAGCATTCTCCCTTCATTTCACAAGTGCTTGTTCACCAGACATGATTCAAGGTCCTGGGATACAGGTGCCAGTGAGCCAGCAGTCACTGATCCCAAAGGGCACACATCCAACTCTTCCAACTCTAGCTCCTACTGTGTCAGTCCTCGTTCATGACCCACTTTTACACGCCTCTCTGCTGTGGTTTTCTAGCTATTTGGACAGAGGAATATGGAATGGAAGAGATGAAGGCTGGAGATCAAGTTAAGAGTCATCAAATATAGATTTAAAATCCAAGTGGAGGGTCACCAAGGCAACTGTCAAACAGAGATAAAAGAGGGGTTCTGCTGATGCACAGCGAGCTCAGCCTTCAGAGAACAAGTAAAAGAGAAAACAGCCATGGAGCTGGGGAAAGCTACCCATGAGGCAGAGCAATGAGAACAAAAGTCCCGAAGGCAAGAGCTTGAATCCACTCACTATGTCCAACCCAGACCATCTCAGTCTCATCCAGACCCATGTGTTTTACACTTCATTAAAAATCTGCTGAGAATTAAGTATGCTCGTATCCCTTCAGCAGGAGACACTGGGATGGAGTCTGTGACCAATACTATAATCCCCAAGCATCGATCCCTGGTCCTGTTGTATCTGGGTTCTATATTATGCTAATATTTCATATTTCACACGGAACTTTGTCATTGTCACTAGAGGAAAGGATCAAAACTCGATTTCCTAAATGTGGTGATTACATTTACTTAGAAAATAAATTTTTAGCACTGACTGCTGCAGAATCAGCACTATTTTGTCACAGCGAACGTCTCTTGAGGCTCTGAGAAGCGTATACAGTAGGATGCCAGAGGCGAGGAGAGAGCACAGAGAAGCAGTTGAGGCCAGCCAGGACAGAGCTTGCCCAAACCACCTCTAAGGAAAGGAAAACATCAAAAGGCTAAAGGTTCTGGGAAGCTGAAGGGTAGACCTTTGCCCATTAGAATGAAAGCCTGTGTAGCTCAGAGTCACAAGACCCCGCTTGGTTTGTTTCTAAGGTGGCGATGTGGGCGGGAGTGGCCACCCTTTTCTTGTTGTTCTGGTAGATAACCAGGCCTAGCTCACCCGAAGCCTCTAAGGCAGATAAACAGTAAAACCTCATTCTGAACCTGTCAGACACATGGCTGGTGTGATCACAGTGGGGATGGCCAGGCCACAGACTGCCTAGTGGCCCAAACAGCCTAGCATGGCAGCTAGAGCCATAAGAGGGAGAAGCGTAGGGATGAAGACCTGAGACGAAGGATGGAGTCCGAGGCCACAGATGATTTTAAACTTCTAGATGTGGGGTCTCCAAGTGACCAGAGCATCACTTGAGTGGCACATATGGGAGACTGGCACTGTCTGGATGTCTCAACATGATGACAGGACCAGGATGAAGGAAAGCCATGATGGGGATCAAGCAAAGCCCTGACAAGAGATAGGACAGGTCACGTAGGACAAGGCAGAGGCTCCAAGGTGTTTCAAGTTCCAGAACCAAGGCTGTCTGCACCTGACTCTGTGAGTAAAAGAAGAGTTTGCTGTTGGAACTTCTCACATTTCTGAGAGATGGGTTTTATTTACCATTTCATGGGTGAAGATGCAGAGACCCAGAGGCATTCATTCAATCAGTTTCCTACAAATAATGAGTAAAAGGAGAAAGTTCCAACTTAGATCCAGCCCCCTTCAAAGCCTACAGTGTTGAGCATTACCGTATATTAGTTTGTTACCAATGTGAGGCCCATAGTAATTTGTGTGTGCTTGTGTGTGTCTTTGCTTGCTACTGTATTCGCTAAAACTGTATTCCGCACTAGGCGCTATTCCACATGCTTTATGTTTACTTCTTAGAACAGCCCTGCAGTGAGGCACAGCTTCTCCACCTCAGCTACTACCAAAGGAGCTGAAGCAAGAGTGAAGAGCAGCCCAGGCCAGCTGCCTCTAGAACCCACACTTGTAACCACAGAAATTGACAACCTCTAGATTCAGCAATGAAGTTATGTGCATGTTTTTAAACATCATGACTTAGTTACTTCTCATGAATTCTTTTGCTCATAAAGTTCAGAATGCTTTTCAAGTTCTGAATTAGCTGTATCTGAGGCTGTTGCCTCAGATGAGGTGAGATTCTACAGATCTTTTATGCACCAAGCAACCAGGAAAATGAAGCATGCATGCAAATTATCCTCTGTGCAGCAGATAAATGAAAGGTGCTAGAGAGAGAGAGAAAGAGAGAGAGAGAGAGAGAGAGAGAGAGAGAGAGAAGAAGCATTCTGAGACCATAGGCACCTGGGATGGAAGTAAGAAGAAAGGGCAGTTAGGACAGGTGAGATGGCTCAGCTGTTAAGGACACTGGCTGCTCTTCCAGAGGATTTGGGTTCAATTCCTAGCACCCACATGGCAGCTCACAGTCATTTGTAATTCAGTTCCAGGAAATCCAACGTCCTCTTCTGGCTTCTGTGGACACTGCCACATACGTGCAAGCAAAACACCAATACACATAAAATAATGAATTTTATATATTTTATAAGTATATAAAATAATAGATATGTAAAAATACCACTTTAAAAAAAAAGGAAAGACAGAATGGGAGAAAGGGCTGTAGGGAACGGTGTGGAACTTACAAAACTGTGAGGCTAGATGGAACATTTCCTGGCCTGCTTTCTTTTCCCTCGGATTTTTTTTTTGGCTAGCGTACATGGATGTTTGAATGTGTGTGGGCACGTGTATGGTGAGTGTGCATATGCTCACAGGCCATTTATGTTGAGGCCAAAGTTGACCCCATGTGCCTTCCTCTGTCACTCTTCCACTTTCTTTAATGAGGGAGGGCCTCTCAGTTGGACCTGGAACTCACGGATCAGCTAGTCTAGCTAGCCAACTTGCCCTAGAATTGGCTCTGCCTTCCCGGGGCCGGAATTATGAGCAGCCGCACACCTGCTTGGCTTTTACCTGTGTTTGGGGGCTAACTCTGATCCCCAATCCTGAGGGGCAGGCACTTTGTCCACTTTATCCCATCTCCCAGGGCTTGTGGGTCTTCCCTCAGAGAAGACATCCCAGAGGGAGAGCCAGGAGTAAGACATAGGATGCACATGGTAAATTCACAGCGTTATTGCTATCACGATTCATCAGAAAGCTACGGCTAACTGGGAACTCAAGAAGCGAGTAGAGCACAGGAGAGAAACAAGACGGTTTCTGTTTCAGACCTGCACACCTGTGCCAGTGAGGCGTGCGCCCTACGAGGGAGAAGTCATAACACTGAAATCCAGAGAGACAAAGGAAGATGCCGCTGGAGCCAGGATGCAGCGCCACTGCTGATCCGGTGCAGAGGTTGAGCCAGTGCCACGTAAGTGTTCCGGAGTATCAGGACATGGTTGTCAGCACATAAAATTAGCATCTTTCTTCCCAAGCCTTTGAAGAGTCAGAACTGCAGAGCAGAGGCCTGAGAAAGGCCCTGATGACTTAGAACATTTGACGGGCAGTAGTGATGAAACAGGCCTTGAGCTGAGGATTCATTCTCTAGAGTGTTAGGAGGTGTTCCAAAAGAGCCCTAGACAATCTATGAGCGCAAAGCTATAGACTAGGCCAGACAGAGAGTCGTGCCAGCTGTACCAAAAGCATGTTCCATGGGCAATATTTGAAAACCAACTAGAACTTTTTGTGGAAAAAAGATGATTCTTTGCATTGTAAATGCAGTATGTTCTATGGTTTAGAATGCATGAAAAATGAATAAAATTGAGGAACTAAGGGAAAGTTACACAACTTTTTGAGAAACAGTTTTCTAGAAATATTTGGCAGCATACTTCGTTTCTGGAGGAGTGTAGATGTCAGTATGCAAAGACTTCTGAACTTTGGTCTGTCTACTGCTGCCTTTTGTGATGGGGAGCTTTCTGTTTTGAAACTCCTACTACTTCCATTTTTTTCCAGTTTCTTTCCCTCTGTTGTTTTCTGTTCCTTCTCTTCCAAATCTGTATTACAGGTCAGTGCTACAGTTTTAGCGTCCATATTTGCCACTTGGTGGTTTTACTAGATTCTGGTTACCTCGTTAAATTGTTTCAACACACAGCAATCTGAGAGAGTCTTCTGCTGGCAGGCATTCCCATCCTACAACCTGTGGGTCACAGGGTAAGGTTACACAGCCCAACACAAAATCATAAACGTACCTAAAACATCATGAGATGCTTTTGCAGTCGTGGGAACTTGATTGTGCACTTCTCAAGTGTAAACTTTAGAGATCATGGGGTGCTGTCATCACAGGGTGCTGTCAAAGGGTCAGACGCTGCCACTCGAAGCTGACCTGATGGATGAAGGTGTGTGTGTGTCAGCTGGAGCACTGCTGGACTCAGGTCTGGTCTTCTGCACACTCGGGAACTGCACACATTTGACAACCACTTCCTGCTTAACCCTGTGACAGCAGGGATTTGGATAATGAGCCCCTGGATACTGCAGATCTGGGCCCTCATGCACGTGCTCTCTCATTGTTGAACATTGTCTTTTTTTTTTTTTTTTTTTAACAATGCCAGCCTCAAGCTTCAGTATTTCTGTCATTTCCATATTACTGGAATTATTCATGTGACTCAGAAAGATTATATTTAAAATTCCAGAGATTAGCGAGAGAAAGAAATGACGCTGGGTGTGATCACATGCTAGAGCTTCTGTAGAGAAAGGCTTAGTGTTTGCTTTGATTAGAACATTTCTTGGTGTTAGCTTGAATGCAGTCTCCCTTTGTGAGGGAGAGCGCTACACCGAGTGCCTTTTATTTTCTTCAAAGGCAAGAACAGAGAAGAGGCTCCCAGGCTCCCCTCCTGCCATGCTGCCAGCCTGTGGAGAAGCGCCTGTTATCTCAGCTCCTGAGATCTTTCAGAAAAAATAATCGCTGTGGGCCTCTTTGATTTTTCCCTCAGAAGCAATAGCTGTCTACTTCACTGTGCCTTTGTTGCTGTGGAAGATTGAAGATATAAATGAATATTATTGGGATGGAAAGCCCACATGAAAATTCATCGACGATTCTTTTCAAATGCCATCTTTCCTTATTTTAGATTTCTTTCTTTGGATTTTTAAAGATCACCTTCCTGTGTAAAGGTTTTGTTTGTTTTGTTTTAATGGCTATGTTTGCTTGAAATAGCACTGTGATTTTACATTTCATTGCAATTAATAAACATTGAGAGTTTCATCTTGTATTCTAGTATCTGAGTTCTATGTCTTTTTCTACCTAGTGGGTGGGACTAGGGCCCTGAGGATTGGTTTTCACAAGAGAACATGATTTCTTGTGTATCAGTAGCACCTGTAAGTCAAGTCCCTTACTTGATGGGTCCCAGGAAATCAAATCAGGTACTCAGCCATTAAGAGTCTGAGGAAACTATCCAATCACATTGATGGATTCAGGATTTGAGGGGACTGAAGGGAATAAGCATTTGCATGAGGATACTGTGTTGATCTGTTGTTCCCCCCCAGGCCTTTCCTGTGTCTTGGTCCCTTTGTGCAGCAAGGCTGGGCTTCTCTCTCTTCTCCTGGGTAGGCAGGCCAAGGGGGCTGTCTTTGGATATACCCACACTCTGATGAACTAGTCCAGGAGAGGACGTGCTGGCACCTTAACAAAGGGTAGTGGAGCTCAACTGCCCTTTCAGAGAATGAATTTTAAGAAAGGATGGAGAGGACAGGAACTCCACAAGGAGAGCAACAGAACAAGAAAATTTGAACACAGGGAACTTCCCAGAGACTCATACTCAAACCAAGGACTATTCATGGAGATAACCTAGAACCCCTGCACAGATGTAACCCATGGCAGTTCATTTTCCAAGTGGGTTACATAGTAATGGGAAGAGGGACTGCCTCTGACATAATCTGATTGGCCTGCTCTTTGATCACCTCCCGCTGAGGGGGGAGCAGCCTTACCAGGCCACAGAAGATGACAATGCAGCTACTTCTGATGAGAACTGATAGTCTAAGATCAGAAAGAAGGAGAGGAAGACCTCCCCTATCAGTGGACTTGGGGAGGGGCATGCATGCAGAAAGGGGAGGAAGGGTGGGATCAGGAGGGGAGGAGGGAGGGGCTTATGGGGGTACAAAATGAATAAAGTGTAATTAATAATAATAATAAAAATATTAAAAAAAGAAAGGATGGTAAGCTGCACCCGAAGAGAAAGCTTCTAGCTCAGGTAAACTGCAAATCTTTTCTTCCTGGGTTAAAAGATATTGTAAGGCATTATATTATTTTTTTCCATCCTGCACTTTGCCTGACAATTCTGCAATAGAACAGAGTCCTTTGACAGTGAATAAGTAAGTTGCTTTCTTACCCAGAAGCCAGTCCTCACACACAATTTAACGTTCACTCGAAATGTCACCCTCTCCCAGCAGCTTTCCAAAGGAGGTCCCTCTTTTATGCATCTCCATGGTGGGGCCCAACATGCACTCCATCATTGTGCCTCACTCATGCAGTAAGCAGCTACCATCTGCATTTGCAGGGTCTGTGGATTCAGCCAATGGATCAAAAATGTCTCAACAAAACAGTGTCGATTTTATTTCCTTGTCATGAGTCTCTAAACAATATAGTATCTCAACTCTCTACACAGCATTTACTTCACTTTAGGAGATAAAAGGAATCAAATATAAGGGAGGGTGAGCACAGGGAGTTAATATGGTGTCATTTTGTGTAAGTAATGTAGGCATCCTCAGACTTTGGAATCCACACTGTGCTGAAGCCTGCTCCCTGCACTCACTTGCTAAGGGACTGACTCCTGGAGCTGCTTACTTCACTTCTCTGTCTCTCTGGAAGCTGAAAGCCACTCAGAGGAGGTGCTTGTCTGGTTCCCTCTCCCACCTCTCCTGCACCCAGCACAGTGTGTGGTCAGTGATGGACAGTCGGTACTCAGGAGATACTTTTTAATTTTTAAGTAAAAGAGAAAGTGAAAGAACTGCTGGGTTCTTCAGCTGATACAGATGAAGTTGAACAGCCTTCAGTGATGCAGAAACAAACTTTGAAGTCTTCTCCAACACAGCTCCAACACGGAGAGGGAAGTGACTACAGGTTTCTGTTCCAGCAAAGTCTTTGGAAATGCATATGGAACTCCCTTTGTGTTTTCTAGATAGGCTGTGAGACCAAGCTCCTTTTCATACACCTGTTTAAAATTGATCTTCATAAACCTCAGTTCCCTCATTTACAAGAAAAAACAAAACAAGACTTTCCCCCTCCACAGGGTGTCCTTAGGCCTGTGACACCCAAGCCTACACAGTCTCAACATAATGAGTCTTCCAGAAGGCCTTGGCTATTGTGTTCTCTCCTCGAAGTTCACCACATTTGGAAGTACTAACCCCTTTGTGGTGGCAGAAGAATGGAAGCTATGAAAAGGAGGGTTCAGGCACAAGATGAGGGCATTCAGCCATCTTGGAGATGTGTGTGGACATGATGGCCAGGATGTGGACATCAAGAGCAGTGTGAGCAGGGATACATTTGGAAGCATGGGGTAGATGAAAGACTGAATCAGCCACATCCCAGCATCTTCTATGGAAGAGGTTGTTAGGAGTTTGGAACTAAACCTGCTTCTGGGTTGCCTAGCAATTTATGATGTCATCATATGTCGCTGGCCAGATGGCCACACCTGGAAGGCATGGTTACCTTGTCCCTTAAAGGGACAACCCAACACATGGTCCCTCTCTTGGTCCTTTTTCTCTTGGTGTCTCTTGCTCCTGGCCTTTTGGCCTTCTCCCCTTTTTTCTATCGGGGTGCCCCCTTCTCTCTCTTTCCTCTTCTCTCTCTTTTCCCTAATCTCTTTCTCCTCTCTCCCCTCCCTCTCTCTTTTCCCCACTATGTTCTGCTCTCCTTTCATATCCACCTAATAAACCACTTTCATAGAAGATCTGCTGTATGCCTAATTGTCTTTATTTAATTTGTCCCATAACATTACAGAGGTAGCACTATGGACTTGTCAAAGACTGGAAGGTTGTAAAAGCTGCATTTGAATCAGCTGATAAGCATCCTAAGTTTCAGTTCTTCTATTGATAAAATGAAAATTTAGTAGCTAAGGCAATTTTCTATGTAAGAATGGCTAAAGACTAATGTCTTAGTTAGGGTTCTAATGCTGCAGTGGAACACCAAGACCAAAAAGCAAGTTGGGGAGGAAAGGTTTTATCTGGAGTCCATCACTGGAGGAAGTCAGAATAGGAACTCAGGCAGGGCTGGAACCTTAGAGGCAGGAGCTGAGGCAGAGGCCATGGAGGAGTGCTGCTTTCCTGGGCTTGCTCAGCCTGTTCTCAGGATCACCAGCCTGGGGATGGCCCCACCCACCGTGGGCTGAGCCCTCCCACATTGATCACTAATGAGAAAATGCCTTACAGCTGCATCTCATGAAGGCATTTCCTCCACTGAGGCTCCTTCCCCTCTGATGACTAACTCGTGTCAAGTTGACACACAAAACCAGCCAGTACAACTAAGATACTATGTGTAATGCCCTGGCTCCCTCCTCTCCTTCCTCCACACGGCTTTTCCCCTCTTCTTTCCCAACTCCTAACACTGAGTCCCTAAGAAAGCACACAATATAATGATTAGATTTCTTTTTGTCAAACCATTCTCTCTCTTTACTTCTTTCTGAAAAATACTTGTGGATAAGTCTTTTAAACAGAGCGACCATGCCATCGTTTATTCAGCACCTGCTGTTTGTAGTGTGCTGAACCTGGCCCTTCATTTTGGATGCCACCGCCCCTGCACAGCTGCACAGGATAGCATGGAAAGAACTCAGGAAATCTGTGTTGAAGGAACGGAATCACCTTGGAGCTAAGAGGCAGGGAAAGAGGAGAAGACAGTTGTGGTGCATAATGAAAATTAACTCCACAGCAAATCATGACTGTGCTCGTGGTAGGGGCTGCATCTGCTTTAAGAGCCATCCATGGAGAGGCAGTGCTGTTAAACCACACGGACCTGACCCCTGGGACGCTGAGACAATGGTGTTTGTGTAAAAGCTGGAGGGGTAGAGCAGATTAACTGGGCCTTTTTAAAAACTGTGTTTGTTGTTCTGGTTTGGTTTGGTTTGGTTTGGTTTTGGTTTAGCTTGGTGGGTTTTGTTTGTTTGTTTTCTGTTATACTAGAATGTTGTTTTCACAGGAACACAGAACCTCTGGGCTTTTCTTTAATGAAACCTTAACTGTGCTCATAGAGTGTCAATGTAATGCCTATTAGGCCTTTATCATGTGCCTGTGCCAGGGCTAAGCTCTGTGTGACTCCATCACCTAATTCTGTCTACAAGCTTATGAGATGGCATTGTCCTTAGCTAACAAATGAGAAAACCAAGACTCAAAGTTTTAGTAATTTCCCGAAGTGTGACTGACATCCATTTGGTGGGCAGGTGGCTTAAGATGCAAACCCCAGGCTTTTAATAAATAACTGTTCTAATGTATTCCTTAGTCAAGTGTTTCTCCGTTGTAAAAAGCATGACACGAAAACAGCCCACAAATCTCAGAGATGAAGGAGTTGTTTCCACCCAGAAGAGAACAGCTATCCAATAATGGATAGCTCTGAATGCTGGGTTTGGGGTCCAATCAGTCAGCAAGGACCAAGGCCAAGGAACCAAGTCACTCTGGAATTGGACTCAGTAGTAGAATCACTAGGGTGCGGTGAGACAGAGGAGAGCACACACAAAGCAGCCAGCACAGAGCCGGAGGGGAGTGAGGAGGGGGTGAGCGAGCACCTGGCAAATTATCCAGCCTGTGCCACTCCCCTTTGGGAAGGGACTGAAAAAAGAGGCAAGTACTGCCACACTCTGCTCATTACCCAGCCATTTCCCACTGTCAGGGACCTGACTTCTGGGGTGCACCTTGTTCCCTCAGCCTGCCCCTTCTGCCCCTCTGTTCTTGCAGACTCTCACGGTCTCTCTCTGCACTACAGATAAATGAGTTAAGAGTTATCCACACTCCCGGCCTCCACTTCCCCAAGTTCTGTTTTCTTAAGTGGTTTACAATACTCTGTGAGGCTTCACACCTCAGGGCCAATCTCACTGAGTAATTCTTTTGTCTTGGGAACTCTTGTTGCAAGCAGGCTTTTTTCCCCTTCTTAAGCACACACACCCCTATGATCAATATTTACTGCTCTGTACAGGTCTGCGGAGACAAGAGAGTTTTACAGCACATTAAGAAGACGGGAGCACAAGCCTGGGGCGGTAAACACTGCAGTGGAGGCATCTGGGAGTGGCTGGCTGGGCTCCTGGAGGTGCAGCAGGCAGCTCTGTAGAGGGGCTGGAACTTCAGGGCCCAGACTGAGAGGAGGGAAGCCTCCACAGTCTCGCTGCCTTGTTTCATTTTGTTTGTAGGCAACAAAGGATAAAGAAAGATTCTTTCATCTTCTAGGACCCTAGAATATGTGCTTAAGTCCCTAGATCTGGGGTGAAGGAGAGAAGCAGCTGCGTCTTGGTGTTTTTGTTTATTGACGTTCTTTAGTGGACGCCGGTGTACCTGTCGAAAAGAAAGGACGCTTGTGCGGAGGGTGATGGTGACCCTGAGAGCCAGCCACGGGAGGCAGTGCCCCTGCAATAAGGATATACAACATGGGCAAGGTGGCCGTTTGGAGACGACTTGGTACCCATGCTTCTCAGGGTGCTTGCAGCCCGGGAGGATCGCTCTACCATCCCTGAACCTCAGTTTCTTGATCTATGAACTGGAGACCCTAACACTTCCTCTGCTTCCCTGACTGCACTGTTATGAGACCCCAAAGAGAAGATATTTGTGAACAAAGCGATAAGAACCTGGTGAGTGCGCTATGTGACAATGTGACGTCATGCTCAGTCGCTTGCTCTGGAATTAAGAATCAGAGAAGACACAGAACGAGAGCAGTTAGAAAGCAGTGGACAGGTTAAAAATAGATGAATGAGCTTGCAGTCAAACAGAAGGTCCCTGCTACGAGGAGCAAGCCAAGGACCAGAGGAATAACGTGAGCAAAAAAAGGAAGGTTAGCTGTGGATCCAGGAAGCAGAGGCATTGCCCGCCCCACTGGAGGAAGCTGCAGCTTTTGTCTATTGGTGCAGAGGCTTGGGGTTGGGGTGAGAGCTCGTGATGTGGTGTTCTTTTCCCCGAGTCACAATACTATCCACACTGAGGATCACATGCTCACTCCAGAGCCAGATGCAAGCACAGCAAGGCCAATGTCAGGCTGAGAAGAGGCTGCGGTGGGAGCCCGGCAGGACGAGAAAGACGGTGAGCTCTGTGGCACACGGCTGGAACGTGCAGAAGAGGCTGACCTCAAGGGACGTGTCCTGCCACCGGGCTGAGAGTGAAGGCCAAGAAGAGAAGAGTCCTAAGCCAGGTGACAGTGGAGTCTGTTGGCTTGGAAGGACGCCCAGAAGGATGGTGCACGGGACCAGAACTAGAGTTCAGCGGATGGCAGGATCTCAGTTCAGGGTGGCAGCTCCTCTGTAGAGTCCATGCCAGGCCCTGTTGTGCACTGTTAGTCATGTTGGAGTGAACGGGCAGATGAGGATGGGCGAACTGGAAATGTCGAGCAAACCAGGCCTGCTGGCACAGGCCTGAGATCCCAGTTACTCAGGAGGCCGAGCCAGGGGGCTTGTAACGTACGAAACCACGTCTCAAAATAAGAATGTAAGTCAGGGGGCTAGGAAAGATAGCTGGTAAAACCTGCCCAGCATGAGCCAGGCCCTGGGCTCAAGTGCAACACCACAAAGAGAAATAAATTAAAAATTTGAAAAATACCTGATGAGCTCTGAATTTCAATCCTTGTGGCTTTGGCAACAATCCACTTTCTTTCTGGCAGCAGACAGTTAACATGGAACACTTTTTCCCCCCTTCTTGGCAATTATGGGTCATCTGTCTTGTTCTTTGTTTCATACTGTTGACTCAAAACAAACCAACAACAAACAGCTTTCACCTTAAACAGAGTAAGAGATAGTTTATCCAAATTTGTGTGACCATGGCCCTGGAACACAGATTTAGGTTACCCCAAAGCCCATGTTCCAACATAGAAGCAGTTTCATGAAATCTTACAGTTTTACTGAAGAAAGTCATAAAGGAAGATTTTAAAGATTACTTAAGAGAGACAGTTGCAACAAAAGGGAGGAACATTTTTATTGGCCTCAGAAGCTACTTGATGACTTCTTAGCTTTGGGGTTGGTGGAGGCTGCTGGTCTACTGAGTTCATATATTCCAAAAGGTCTTATCTATTAGTCATAGTATGTCTGTTCTGACACAGACATGGGCAAGTGATGGGACTAAAGCTAGTCTGAGGTAGGTAATTGGCCTCTGGACCTGCAACATTCCAACCTCTTCGTAGATATAACTTCTTTTCAGGAATATTCTCTTTTTGTCTCTGTCTGTCTCTATGTCTCTGTGTGTCTCTCTGCCTGTCTCTGTCTGCCTGTTTATCAGTCTTTGTCTCTGTCTGTCTCCTTCAAACCTAGGACAACCCTACCTCAGCTTCCCAAGTGTTGTAATTGCAGGATTATGCCATCATGTCCAAACATACCCCTTTCCTTCTCTTTATATGGTGCAGAGGCTTAGAATTGCCACGCTCCATTTAGTGGCTTGTTTCCATGGCAACTTGTTTCTGCATTTTCCCATTCTCAGTCTGCCTATAATGCTATGCCTGATTCCAGCTTCTAACCATGGCAGCACTCAGCCATGTTTACATCCTGTCCTGATGTAGCATGTCTCAAAAGGAACACTGTCTTCTGAAGCAATTATTTTAAAATACTTTTAAACATATTAAAGCAAGATCTTTAAAAAGAAGAAATATAGAATTTCTTCACACTTGCTAAGTCAAGAAATAACTTGCCTTGTCAGTCATTTTCATTGACTCATTCAAGGCTGTTTGCTTCAGGCTTATTAAATATGATGGTTTGAATTGACTCATATATGTGAATACTTGATTCCCACTGGGTAGAACTCTTTGGAAAGAGTGGGTGTGGCCTTGTTGAAAGTAAAGTATCACTGGGGGTGGGCTTTGAGGTTTCAAATGTCCATGGCATGTCTCAGTTCCCTCTCTTTCTGCCTCATAGTTATCTCTACACATAACCTCTAACTCCTGCTCCAGTGCCTGCCTGCCTGGTGCCACAGTTCACATCATGGTGGTAATGGACTAATCTTATGACTCTGTAAGCAAACCTCCAACTAAATGCTCTTTTTATAAGCTGCCTTGGTCTGGGATCTCTTTGAAGCAATAGAGCAGTATCCAAGACCTTAAAAGACAACCATGGAAGGGTCTTCAGGAGACTGTAGGCTCCTGACACAATGTCTGACTCTCAGAGTCTTTTGACCCCCTCCACGGTGATGAAGCTCTGGTAGCATCTGCCTCCTCGGTAATGCAGGCCAGAACGTCATTTCAAGAGCGCGCAGGAACAGAAGTCATGGGAAAATTTCACTCTTGTCTCACTGATACGTTCTTTTACTAACAAATCCTTGTAGTTTTCTTCTTCTTTTCACTTGTGTGTGTGTGTATGTGAAAACCTGAGGTTGATGTTGGATATCTGCCTCCATGGCTCTTCCACCTTATTCTTTGAAGCAAGATCTGTCGATCAATCCCAGAGCTTGCCAAAGTGACTAGTTTCATTAGCCAGCTTGATTTCCTGTCTCTGCCTTCCAGAACTGAAATTACAGGAGAGCCATCACATCCACCTGGCATTTATTTGTGTTCTAGGGATCCAAACTCTGGGTCTCTTTGTGCATGGCAAGCACTTTAACCGCTGAGCAATCTTCCCAGACTGTCTTTGTGTTTTCTAAGTCCCTTGGCACTGGTTTCCACTTCACTGAGGCTGAACCTGCTGAGCCATTGTTCTTCATCCTTTTATTCTCCTAGGCTGCTTCTGAACTATGGTTTGCATTGGGTTTTGTTCATTTTGGGCTTTTTAGCTATAAAATTTCCAAAACTTTTAAGAGATGCTTGGATGGAGACCCAAAAATGCTAGTTGACAATCGACTTGCCTCTTCAGAACAAATTTCCATATTTTTCAGCAGGGCTGTGTGCCATTTACTCTTGGCATTTAGTGCAGAGAAATGAGTGTTCACAGTCTATGCCCCAAGAAGCCAGGTTCAGCTCCCTGGCCTCAACAATACAATGAGGATGGACATATTAATAATAAAAAGCAAAAGCATAGTATTTACTTAATGTGGCCACATTTGGAAGAGTGATAAAGAGACCCAGTGTCCCTCTTCAAGTCCATCCTTGGGGTTCTGAAATGAAACTGAGGCTTAAGTAAGCACATACACTTCCCCAGCCAAAGTGGGACGCACCCATTGCTCTTGGGCTCCGGTGTCCCAGCAAGATGATCCGACAGGTCCTCTGTGCTGTATGGAGTCTCCTTTCCGGGTGCCCAAGTCCCCTTTGGGCTGGTGCCCGCCTTTATTATTTCTCCTTACCCAGCGTGAGATTCCTGGGAGAAGCGCAGTTTCTTGGGATCTATTGTGTCAAAAGTTTGTAAGCTAAAATAAAGAACACAAGTGTTTCTTCAAAATATTTGTCCTGTCAGGCCAGTTGCATCTCCACATTGGTATCATGTACTAGTAAAGTTCTGTATTAATCCCTTTTCTATTGTGATAAAACCCCATGACCAAAGGCAACTCCATATACATACATATGATTATTTGATTTATATATATAATTATTTGAGCTTATGCTTCCAGAGGGATAAGGGTCCATGGTAGCAGAGTGGAGTCATGGCAGCAAGCTGCATGTATGGTGGCAGGGAACTGAGGGTTCACATGTTGAATGGTGAAAAGCAGAGAAATAAGCAGCAGGAGATGTGGCTTTTTACGCTCAATGTTCACCTCCAGTGGCATACTTCCTGCAAGGTCACACCTTTGAAACTCCCCAAATACTATCACCAACAGAGGGCCAAGTATTTAAATGCCCAAGTCGACTGGGGACTCACTGTTGAAAGCACCACAACATCTAAGGGCAGGGCTCAGAGTGTCGCTGAGGCCTCCTCACTGCTCCAAGAGCCTCCCGAGAACAGACCCAATACTGTGGCTAAGGGATATTTCAAACTTTTTAGGACAGCTGTCTTCTGATTTCAGCAGAACCCCAGTCCTGATGTTTCCTGCCCTTTCCATGTCTGCACTTACATACACATGAAGATAAGCAAGGCTCCTTCTTACGGCTTGAGGGCATCTTTGCTTGCTGTTCTCTGTACTGGATGGCTTCCATTCATCACAAAGCTGTGTTCAAAAACTTATCCCCAGCTCCTTGAATATATTGGCTCTTTCTATTCATGGGCTCTGATTCTTTGAAGTTCACAGCATTTTCATGGTATCTCTAAGTAATCTAGAGATAATTTACAGTATCAGAGAAGACAAATACAGGTTACATACAGATGATGTGCCATTTTATGGAGGGATTTAATAGAATATTTGATACAGAATGAAGATTACTACATGAAAACAGAGGCAAAAATTGAAAGCACAGTGCTGTAAGTATAGAATGCCAAAGACTTGAGGCTGCCGCCAGAAGTTGGAAGAGATAGGGAACAAAAGCTTCTACATGTCTTGAAGGGAGCACAGGCCTGCTGACATCTTGAACTGGGCTTTCAGACTTCAAATTTATGAGGGCATGAATTTCTGTCATGTTAAACCATCCAGTATCTGGTCACTGGTTATAGCTGACCAATGAAATAGACATATTCAGCAAGTCAAACACTAGACAAAGCTGAAAGGTATGAATTCAACAGAATGTCCTACTTTAAAAGTTCAAGCCTCCCAACGACAAATGGGAATGTGCCCACACTGCTTTTATACTTCTGGATTAGGGAAAAAAGACACTTTTTCATCCTCAGCCCTGAGTGATAGAATTAATTGTATACATTCAGTGCAGTGTTTTAGAGACCACCTGGATATTTGCAGCACCTTTGGGTATGAATGCCTGGCATCCTATGTGGGGTCCATGGGAGAGCCAACCCAATCTTGCTGTAAACCTCTGCCCTCCCTCCTATGAGTTGAACATGACTGCTTGGAGTTGCCTCACCAACCTGCAAGAGCAGTAGGCAATTTGGGGGTTGACTTTGATAGGGGATGACAACCATATTTATTCATTGCTAATTCTCCTCCAGGGAAAACCCCTGAACAAAGTGAGTCTAATTTGTTCCATTGCTGTTGTTGTTTTGTTTATGGAGAAAGTGTGCAGAGGTCTGAGATGCTGTAGCCATTCGCTGGGGGTGATGACAGTTGCTGACATCCAACCTCGAGGGAAGGAGACTTGAGGAATGCTTCTGAGATGACACAATTGAAGTTTAGACACAACAGGCTGCAAAAAGAGCTGGCTTCCAATCTGAGAAGAAAATAGTTGGATCACCAGCTGCCACGGGGAGGCGATCTCTAAGATGAAGGGTGAGAAAGATGATGAGGACAAGGTTCCTCTTGGCTCCCAGACTGATGGAGTTTTGTAAAAGTCTCAAGGTCATTACCACTGAAGCAAATTAATATGAAGTTCCGTAGCTACCATAGAGTCAGGTGAGAATCAGAGTCCAGCCCCCTGTCACAGCCCCACGCCATTTCCAAATTAAAAGTCAAGAACAAGGAAAAGACAATTTTCACCCAAAACTTCTAGATTTTGTAGAGTCTTATTTTCTAACTGATTAACATACAAAATTCCCCAAAGAGCGATGGAGCAGAATCCATGAACCAAAGTTCAGGTTTGGGGCTCTACTCTATTTTAAAACACATTGAAATCCAACTTTATTTCTAATATTAACAATTAGACAAGTTCTCATAATAACCCATTCTCTGACTGTTCTGGGAAAAGCCAGTGGCTCTGTGGGAAATGGAGCAAGAGCTTTCTTGCCCTGCAGATGAGGTAATGGCCTCCCTCACATACCTGCCTGGCTTTAAGTTACACACCTGCACGGGCTTAAGTAGGCCTGGAGTTTGCAACCTCTAGAATGTGGCTGGGGGGAGGGCGGGGAAGGACAGGGCATGTTGAGATTTTATATTACAGAGTGAAGGGAGGGAAATGGGCAGAAGAACACAGAACAAGAAGGACCAGAGAGCCAAGGTCACAGAAGCAAAAAGTCTTGTCCAAAATCCAGGGACAGAGTTTTCATCTATTTCTGGATAAAAGGACAGGATGTGGAAACCAAAACTGCGGTCAGCTCTCTACCGCCAAACAATGTGATGACTTAGGCGAAGTACCCTCTTCCTATTTTTAACCCAGCCTTGGAGCTTTGTCAGAGGCCCTTGCTGCTGACTGGTCTTGTCCAGGCATCTTTTTCTGAACTGCATAAATGCCATCTACGCAGGCTGAAGAACACTGGAGAGAAGAGCTGTAGAGACGGCTGCACACAGGGCACGTTAGAAACAGCGGGCAGGAGCAGGGTGTTCCAGGCTATGGCTCTTTGGAAGCTCTCTAGGATGCCATGGTTGAGCCATGCAGACAATCAATGAGAAATTATTCATTTGTTTAAACTGAATTAATGGCCGGTGGATTTTTTAAGATTTTCCCTTCATTCCACCATACAATGAGGGGTGCTTTTTTAGGGTAAATGATATGAAAATTTATGCAGATTTTCCAGCAAAACTATTTTCTACTTGTATGCCCCTGCACAAGTAGTAGGCATTTCATCGGAGGAGAGGCATTTCACTCAGGAGTGAGAGCAAAGAGCTGCATGGCAGGAGCTACAGCCCAGCCAACAAGACTTGAGTGACAGGGACGAGCTAGGCCGTTAGGCTGCAGCCCATCACAGTTCTCTGACAGGGAAATAGAGGGCACGGTGCTACTCCAGCCCCACCCCCATCCCAACACTCAGGCTGACTTCCACTGTTGTGTCTGTCTCTGCTTTGTTTTGCAGACAGGGAAAGCCGTTGGTGCTAGGGAAAAGACAGTGCCCAGAACTCAGCTCCCCACAACTAGCTGCTGCCAGGAGTCACTGCATGAACACCTTGACCCCTCAGCTTAGTTCCATAAGCTCTTCAACACAGAAAGGATGAGAGGCAGGCTCTGCCAAACCAGGACATGGAAGTGAAAGAAGCTGCAGTGTGCTTTATGTGTGTGTCTTCTATATGACATCCATAGTTTGTATATGCATATTAGGGATATTATATGTAATTACATATAGACGTTTACATATGCGTAAGTGTATGTGCAGCTAGCTCTCCACCCATGGCGCACAGGTAACCGCAGACTGAGAGAATTCAGGGAAGACCACAGTGTGTCCACAGCGAACATGTGCGGGTTTCTGTTTTGTTTTTTGTTGTTAGTTATTACTTCTGTTCTTATGACCTCCTGAACAATATACACATACGCACTGCTTTTATTGCATGAGATATTATTAGTAAAAATGCTGAGTCCATTCGGAGAATATTTAAGTAAATGATAGAGCCTATGTAAATTTGGTAGAAAAACAGTGGTGGTTATGCATAAACGGCTGAAGCCGGGGAACTGTGGCACTTCAAGGGGACTCACTGGGGAGTACTCAGATGTCTCAGAAATATCAAGACATTTGTTGGGTCTACTTTGAAAACAAATTATTTTATCTGAAGAAACCATGGGGACTGTTCTTCTGGTGTTCTGCCATGGACTAGTCTTGGGGGGTTCCTGGCCTAGGTCCTTTATCTCCATTCACCATTTATCTCCACTTACTAAGGTTTGTTTGATATATATGGTGAGGTCTCAGTCTCTAACCCTGGCTGGCCTATGTAGGCCAGGTTGGCCTTGAACCAGCAGCCATCTTTCTGCCTTTGCCTCCAGGTCAGGGATCACAGATGCACCCTAGCATGCCCAGTTCTTGATGCTGCTGCTGTCCTGTGTGTTACCGATGGGCAGACTCCACTGATTCCTAAGCAAACATGTAAGGCATATGCTCTCTTTTCATATGAATGTTAAAATCTAGCTGGAAGCCATGGTAAATTATTCCCCATGTGTTATCAAAACCACACAACATCTGAATTCAGAGGTATGTGTTATTATCAGAAACTGGGTAATCTGGAAAGTTTCAATTCATTTGCTTTTCAGAAATAAAGAAAAAAATCTATAGCTATAGTGTTCTCTTGCTCTGTGTTTTGATCACTTGGATTTCTGAAAAACAGCCAAACTGAGGTAGGAGGGAAGGATCGTTTAGGCACCCAGCTAAGCTTCAAACCGTGGCTCGTTGGGAACTGTTGTTTCAAAGAGTTCATTAGAGAAAAGGCACTAAGGTACCATGCTTTAGAAGGCAGCATGGGAGAGAGGACCTGGATTCAAATCCTGCTTCTGGAACAAGCTTTTCAATGCCTCAGTTTCCTCATTCATAAAACCATAATACCATCAGAAATTTGGTGAAATGATACACTCAATAACGTGGCCCAGACCCAGTAAGGACACTAACAGTTACTATGTTTTCTAGAAAGAACTGATTTGAGTGAGGAGGGAGATGTGCTTGGGTAAGCCACTTCACAACAGTACCTAAATAATAAACTCGTTCTCTAAATTTTGAGTTTAGCCTTTTCTTTATTCATCACATCAAGTGTTTTGAAAGAATATTTATTTTCTTCACTGTATTAACATGTCCACTTGTAAAACACAGGGCACTTATTGTCTCAGTATAAACACTTTCTACAATGCTTTCCTTTTAAGAACAACTTTGATTGACTTCTTTCTCCTCTAATTAATATATCACATTTACAGCTAATGCACCCCTCGCTGTGGAAAAGCAAGACTTCAGGGGCTGTCATCAGCCCCTGACAGAGCAATCTGACTTTAAACTGTATGAAATTACACATGACATTTAGAATTGAATAACAGTTCTGATTGCCTCTCTGTCTGTGGAGAAAAAGAACATTTCTTTTGACCTAATGTTATCTTTTCCCTTTTCAACAAATAAATCACACTTATGACCCATGAGCTTCTGTTGTTCTTTATGATTCATTGACCAACCATGAAAGAGCAAACCAAACGAATGCCAAGACTTGGGCTACCATCCGTGATCCTCTCCAGAGGACTGCTGTCTCCCCAGAACCGAAGGCTTTCAGCGAGAGCACTCCCCCTGGAGAATCTTGAGCTCAACTCTTTCAGAACTGATCTCTGAGGGCAGAAGTCACTTGTAAAGTCGTACAGCTGGTGATTAAAAGGGGGTGTGAGAGAGGACTTGTTTGTTTCTGACTTAAGACTCTCCACAACACCATGCCCTGTGTCGTTCATGGATTTCTCAAATGCCTTTCACCGTTGTTCAGTTAGCTATGTGATGCAGGCTCAATATACTCATGCTTGCTCTTGCAATAAAATTTTACCAGAACATAGACATGCTCACACAGCCTTTTTTTTTTTTTTTTTTTTTTTACTATGATGACAAAGTTAAGTCACTGTACCAGAGACCATACCAAGGCAAAGCCTCACTACCTGGCCCGTCACAGATCTCAGCTGTATATCAAACATGGCTGAAAGTCCTTCTTTGGGGATGGGGAGGGGAGCATGGGATGGGTGAGGATTTATGAGTAGTAAGAACAGGGGAGAGAGGGCTGTGTAAGAGATGGAAATTGGAGGTCGGGAACATCTCTGACACTTGTCAGAAACCTGGGATAGAGAGGACCCAGGAAGTCTATGGGGTCACCTAGCTGAGACTCCTAACAGGGGGATATGGAACCTGAAGTGGCCACCTCCTGTGGCCAGGCAGGACTTTCAGTGGAGGGGTAAGGACACTAACCCACACATAAGGCTTCTGACCCAAAATTTGCCCTTCCTACAAAATATGCAGGAACAAAGATGGAGCAAAGATTTTGGGAATGGCCAACCAAAGTCTGGCCCTACTTGGGACCCATTCCATGGGAGAAAACCAACCCCTGACACTATTAATGTTATTCTGCTATGCATATATATAGGACTCTGACATAAGCCTTCTAAAAGGCTTCATCCAGCAGCTGATGGAAACAGATGCAGAGACCCACAGCCAAACATTAGACGGAGACCAGTGACTCCTATGGAAGAGTTGGGAGAATGATTGAGAGAGCTGAAGGGGTCAAGGACTCCACAAGGAAACCTACAAAGTCAACTAACCTGGGCCCATGGTGGCTCACAGAGACTGAACCACCAGCCCCAAAGAACATTCAGAGCTGGCCCTAGGCTCCCTGCGCATATGTAGCAGAT
Source organism: Psammomys obesus (assembly GCF_907164565.1). Taxonomy (NCBI): domain Eukaryota; kingdom Metazoa; phylum Chordata; class Mammalia; order Rodentia; family Muridae; genus Psammomys; species Psammomys obesus. The sequence continues at coordinate 37,957,208 of NW_026596079.1, forward strand.
GTGCAGCTTGGTCTTCATGTGGATCCCCAAACAAGTGGATCCAGGGGCCCTCTCTTTGGATCCCCCCTTTGGATCCCATCCCCCTAACCGGGCTGCCTTGTCTGGCCTCAGTGGAGGGGAATGTGCCTACCGTAACTTAATGTGCCAGGTTGGGTTGGTACCCATGGGGACCTTGCCCTTCTCTAAGGAGAAGGAGAGGGGGCAGGGGAGGGCAACCAGAGGAGAAGAGAAAGACTACAATCAGAATGTAATGTGAATAAATAAACACATTTTTAAAAAAGTCTTTTTCTACGTTTTTAGTCTGTGTACCAGACCTTATTGCCAGAAGTTGAAAAAAAGAGGGTAATAATGGAAAAGAAAACTGACTGCATTTATTTATTTAATTTGGATGAGAGATGTTCACTGGCTTTTGTACATGTCATCTCATTGAGAGTCTGTGGGGATGGATACGCTATGTCTTAGGTTATACACATGAAAACAGGCTCAGAGCGCCAGGCCCTGAGCTGCTTACATTTGTATCACTAATACTTAGCACAAGGATTTGGATCCAGACTTCTCCAGTCTAAAAAATCTGTTCATCCTACTATACTGTGTGGGTTTCTCAAGGCTGTCTTCTACTTTAAAACAATGTGATCGAGCATCCCTAAATATAACTAAAATTTAATTAAATTTAATCATTTAACTAAAAATATATTTAGCAGCAAGTCATGTTTAGTAAATGGCTAAAAATAAACAAAGTTATCTTAGACATGGCATTTTCACCCATTCACACACAAAGGTGATTGGACGGCAGGGAGGAAAGCAGAACATTGGTTGGCAGGCAATTAGCATCTTGTTATTGAAGAATCTCAACCGCTCATCAGCAGTAGGTGGAAGTCCTAAGTGTATAGCCAACTACACAATTAATTACAGAGACACCATGTAGATGTGCTTTTATTTAATGAGCAATCCATAATCTCCAAGGCTTACTAAAATTCTCCAAGTGAATGTGTACTGAGGTAGCATCTCACTCACTGAGTTCTTTAAAACATGGATTCTCAGGGCCTTCCATAAACACGTAAGTCAGTATACCTGAATGCACATTTGGAAATCTGTAATTTCCTTTTTTTTTTTTTTTTTGCCTTTGCAGTTGATCCTGTTTGTTGCTGCTGCTGGTGTGTGTGTGTGTGTGTGTGTGTGTGTGTGTGTGTGTGTGTGTGTGTCTGTGCGTGTGCGTGTGCGTGTACGCATATGTGAAGATCAAGAGGACAGCTCTTAGGAGTAGGTTCTCTCCTTGCACCTTGTCAAGGCACCACTGCTCCCGCTTCTGAGGTTCTTTCATATTTCATGCTAGCCAGCTTGCAATTCCGGTGCTTCTGCTGTCTCTGCCTCCCACCTGGTCTGAGAAGCATGAGGGTTGCAAGTGAAGCCACCGAATCTGGCTCTCTTTGGGTTTAGGAGATTACACTCGGGGTATCAGGCTTACATGGCAAGGACTGTCACTTCCCGAAATATTTCATCAGCCCTGTGCTTTGACACTGAGGCAACTCTAGGATCCGGGACTCTGGAAGAGTAGGTCAGCAAGGGCTGCATCTTCGTCTCTGTCCCTCAGAGCCCTCCCGTGGGTCTCTGACCCTCCTGTCCTCCAGAGACCCATGCCGTGGTCAGAGAAGCACCACTCTTAGTCTTTGCTAAATGAGCCTGCAGGCAGGTTTTGGGCAAGACACACCACACTGTATATTTTCCCATCATTCATAACAGTGAGGGACATTCTGTTTTGATTGCACTGTGTGGCTTAGTTGCATTTTATTTCTATCATTTCATTTTTAATTTGTTTGCATTTGTACAAATTGGCCCACTGACTAACTTAAGCCTGATTTGTTCTCTGAGTATAAAATGAAGTTCATAGGCATTCAGAATTTAGATAATAAAAGGTAGTTTGTAATCACCTTTCCTTCATGTCTAGCTTTTGAAAATGTCACTAAAACCTCTATAGATATAAATCAAAAGGGGACTCAAACCCTGAGCATTTGGAAGTTTAGTCCACCTTTGATTGGCATCTTATCTGTACAGTGTCAGGGTATTTACAGCTAATATAACAGATTTTAAATATGTACATTTAACCACATTCAACCACTCATTTTCCAGCCAGTTTCTCTGTCATCTATAATTTGAATAATGGGCTTCAATGGTATTTGTTACTTGTTGGAAATCAGTGTTATTAACTTTGGGTGAGACAGGGAGTTCTTACTAAGAATGAGATTGTATGTTTCTTTGTCATAGGGGAATTAAGACCCAAAACTATCCACCAGCTTCAATACATCCCACGTTGTAATTGTGACTGATTAGGTCCTAACAGGGAAAGCGACAGGCATAGAACTGGAGAAAGGAAAGATGTCTAACATCACACAGAATCGTGATGAGACTTTTGCTATGAAGTGCTTAAAATCACTACAGCTAATCCTCAAACAATGAGAAATATGGAGTCAGTGAGGATATCAGAAAGATTCCAGCAAAGTGCTGCTGCCACACTGAGATTCAAGATGGGAAATGACGGCTTAGTCTGTGATGCAGTAGACTTCCTCTGCCGTCAGAGCAGAAGTGAAGAAAGGCAGCTGTGTGAGATCACCATAGCCCGGATCTTTCTGCCTCTACAAGATTAAGAGAGCACATTCCACAACAGATGTCTCCAAGAATTCAACTCAGCATTCATGGCAATTTTAAAGTGGACCAGCTACAATTAAATAAGCGTCTGGTGTCCAGCGTAGACTCACTGTAATGAGAAGGTCAAAGCCCTGTTTCTGACATCAGAATTTCTCCTTGTGACAGTATCTGTCCCTCCCAGGAGGGGACAGGGGCTTCAGTCGCAGGATAACTGTACCCAACAGAGTAAAATAGCAAGTGTCAAGTCCTATGACTCTTGCCAGAGACAAAACAGAGAGGAGTGGATTTGATTTCTTGACATCTCTACCTGTGATGCCCTCCCCACAAAGAGGCTGAACTGTGCATTTGTGGTAAGGGAGACAGAGACGCCAGCCATGGTAATGTAACACTGTGTTCCCTGTACCCATGGAACTTACCTAAATCTACCTCCTAAATCTACTTTTATTTGGGGCTAAGCATATATGTAGCTCCCTCACTAGGATGAAAGACTGCCAAAGGGACTCGGTAAGCTAGTGGGTGTCACCTGTCCCATGGGAGTACCTGAGCTCAAATGTTTGCCATGGATATATGGATATTGGTGACGTTGATGGTGAGGTATATGAACAGGCTAGATAATTACCGGAAATTAGGTATTTAAGAGCAACCAGGTTTCTATTAAAACTGTCCATTTGATCCTTCATCAGGGTTAATGTGAGTGAGATCCCTATTGTGCAGAGAAAAGAAACTAAAAAATACATGCACAAAGTCATTCACTGTGTAAATGTGTTAATGTAGACATTTGTTTAGAAAATACAGCAAGTCCGAGATAAGACTCACTAGGCGAGCACTTGCCTATCATGCATAAGGCCATGAGGCCCAGGGTTCAATCCTTTTTGTAGCAGAAATAAAACCCCTACACACAGGCACATGAAAACACAGGGCCAAATTAAATCATCCGTGTTTAAACAAGTCAAAATTACAAATGCATCTTTGCCTTCCCAAATACTTTTGTGGCTGGCATCCAGAGCAGTTATGTGTGGAGTTTCTCAGAGTTATTTTTTTCCACTACCCCAATACGCTTTGTGATAATCTATGAGTTTGTTACCTGGTGTTCCGCACAGCTTTCTTTTCATGACGCAACCATGGGGCTATCGGTGTGGAATCAGACACGTTTCTAATGTGGGTCTCTTCTGTTAAAGAGCTCTTACTGCTGAAGAGCTCTAATTCTGTGTGATTCCATGGAGCACGGTTCTGAATCCCAGCTTCCCACACGGCAGAGCGGAGGTCCCTACCCTAGCAGCAAAGTCAGGGATACACACCTTATTGTGTACACCTTTAACCTCATCACTCTGGAGGCAGATGCAAGTGGATCTTTGTGAGTTCCAGGCCAGCCTGGTCTATAGAGTGTGTCCCAAACCAGCTAGGGTTGCTTAGTAGACCAAATCTTTAACTGGGTGTATGCTGCATGTCTTTTAATCCCAGCACGCAGGTACCAGAGGCAGGTGGACTGCTGTGAGTTCGAGGCCAGCCTGATACATAGAGAGAGTTCTAGGACAATTCTAGGTGCATGAAAAGATTCCATCTCAAATATAACCAAAATAAACAACAACAAAAAGAACAAAGCAAAACATTTTAATAGGCTTATGTGAAGTTCTTCCAGACAGTGAATAAACAAGCCCTTGGAAGATACA
>NW_026596079.1:37961530-38059372 GCF_907164565.1 Psammomys obesus
GACGCTATTTTATAAAAGCTTTGGGGGTCAAGGAGGGAGAAAGATAAGAGTTCAGGAGGCACTAACAGAAAGCTTTATTCACGTGTCCTTCAGAGCACAGGAGCAACCAGAGCAGTGAGGGAGCCTCAATGAGAAGAGAAGAGAGTTCGGGCACTCCCAGGAGAGAGGGGCATAGTGGGAGCCAGCCTCATGGTGTTGCCTGGCCGGCAGCAGATGGGTCAGGCTTGTAGGACTTGTTGTTTTAGGACTGCAATATTCTTTTTTTGGTTTGGTTTGGTTTGGTTTGGTTTTTTTGAGACAGGGTTTCTCTGTGTAGCCTTGGCTGTCCTGGACTCACTCTGTAGACCAGGCTGGCCTCAAACTCACAGAGATCTGCCTGCCTCTGCCTCCCTGAGTGCTGGGATTAGAGGCGTGTGCCACTGCCCCTGGGTGGACCACAGGATTCTACCTGACGGGTGGACAGTAGGAAGTGGGAGGTGTTCCCATGAATATGCAAAGCAGGCAGCCTTTAGACCAGCAGTTCTCAACCTGTGGGTCCAAACAGATCTAGGCTTGCATATCAGACATCCTGCATATCAGACATCCACATTATGATTCATAATGTGGCAAAATCACAGCTATGGAGTAGCAAAGACATATTTTATGGTTGGGGGAGGGGTCGCCACACATCAGGAACTGTATTAAAGGGTCGCAAGATTCGGAAGGTTGACAAGCACTGCTCTGGATGGTAAACGCTGCCTGAACATGCAGAACATTATTATCCCTGAAGGCCAGCCTTTTGACATATGGCATCTCAGCTTGTGGTGAACAGCCTAGAAAATGAACAGAGAAGGCCCGCCTTTTGGCTCATTTCTAGAACATACCTGCTTTGTGGAGCTGATGAAAGGCTACCAGGGAAACAGTGCTGAAAGTGCCTACACAGAGCAGAAAGTGGTATAGCCAGAAAAGCCTGCACACAGCACTGGGGCCCTGAGGCTAAGGCTACAGGCTGTGTGGGAGAAGTCCTGACGGGACCTTGTCTCCACCCTCCAAAGTGCCAGCAAGTGTGACTGATGGTCCCTGAAGCTGCAGCTCCTGGGATCTCAGTAACCCTTGGATCATGCAGAGATCAGCGTCACTTTTCCATGAAATGCTGAAACAGCTCCCTCCCATCCTAGCAGTAATCAGGTACAAGAGATAGACATATCTGCAAAAGAATGGGCGTGTTCAGACATTCTGATCCGGAAGCCTCTGGGGTGGCGAAGACAGCCACTGCCCAGCTTGCCTGTACTCTGGACTATTTCCCCACCTGCTTGTGGTCTCCTTGTCTGCACAAGGCCCACCTCACACAAACTTCACTCTTTCACCAAAAAGTTTCTCAGAGGGAACGATTACGCCTTTTGGTAGCGTTATAAGTAAGACTGAGTTATAAGAAATTATTAAACTAGAAAATCACTATTTAGTCACCATGGTGATAATTTTTGCATCCACAGATGCTAAAATTAGGGAGTAAACTCGTGTTAAACAGGATGCGTGTGTAGGCTCCCAGTAGCTCCCCACAGATGCTTAGTAATTATAAAGGAAAACAATAATTACGATGGAAGAATTCGCCAGATGCCACCTTAGCCCTACGATCAACAGTAGCTCATCAGCAACGGGGGCCTCCTGCTGCAACACAGGAAGCAGAACACAGCCCCGCTTTGTAGTCTTCTCAACTGAAGCCCCTCACCTTCGTTTAACTAAGAGGAGACCTCAGCAAATCGAAATGGAAGGAGAGTTTATAAAGTGGCTGGCCATGATTCTTCAAAGGTGTCAAGGTCCCGGACAAAGGAAATACTGAGGAATTGCCTTCACTGGAGCAAATAAAGAAACAGTACCATCACTGGCAATGTGGGATCCTGGCTTGAATAGAGGGTCCAAAAGGAGTCCTTTGGTTGCTAAAAATGGAATTCTGAGTCTCTATCTTCTCAGTCATTTTTCTGATTTTGAGACTTATGTAAGACGTTAATGTTTGGAGATAATGGTGAAGGGCAAGTACAACTTCATACTATTTCCTCAACTTTTTATAAGCCTGCAAATTTTCAAAAATTTAAAAAAATGATCTCTCTATTCTGGTACTTATAGACAACAGGATCATTATTCAAGGAATTTTTCTCCCTCTTCAGTATTTTTTGATGAGAAAGGTGAACCAGGTCAAAATGTGCATTTTTCTAAGCATGCCCTAGGGTGTGGGGCAATGTGCCACCTATCCTCTAGGGTGGAGGAGTTACTGGAAGAGACAACAAAAGAGACAGGGCTAGAGGGTGTGAGGGAACAGGAGGTAAGGAGAAAACATCGGAGACTTCAGCGTTTCCTCCTGAGCGGCATGGGGAGGCGAGGCTACCATGAAATGACATTCTGAGAGACATTGTATGAAGACCTTAAGAGTCAGAAAGCGACCAGGAGATTAATAAATGCATCGCTGACTTTGTGTACCTGTGCTCTCAGCATCTGTGGGTGAGGCTGAAGTGCAGACTTCATGATTGGTTTTTATTTTATTCTATTTTTCTCTGAATGGTGTTCTCTGCCGGGACTCCTCAGGAACGGATCTGGATGCAACCTCCTAATTACTTACTTTTCTATTGCTATAATAAAAGCCCATGATCAAGGCAACATATAGAAGGAAGGATTTATTTGGGATTGAGGTTCCAGAGAGATAACAGTCTACCACCATTACAGCCGGAAACTGTGCCGACAGGCAGACATGGAGGCCAAAACAGCTGAGAGCTCACATCCCTGAGCCACAGGCCGGAGTAGAGTGAACAGGAATTGGAGCATGCCTTTTAAAACTGCAAATCCCCCCTTTAGTGACACACTTTGTACAGCAAGGCCACACTTCTTAAGCCCCCCCCCCCATACCAAATAGTACCATCAACTGGGGACCAAGTTTTCAAACATCTGAGTCTCTGAAGGACATCTTCATGTCAACCATCACTGACCCTTTAATGGTGACTGTGCTTTGTTTGGAAGACAGACTGAAGAGCCATTTACCTGGGAGCCATTGGTATTATGATTGACAAGTGGCTTGAAGAATAACCAGAGAGAAAGAAGGCTCTGCAAGCTCAAGCACTGTAGCCCTCTCACATAGCCCCCTACTGTTGGACACACAGTAACTGTGACCAGGAAGAGGGGCCTCCATGCTGCTCACAGGTCATCTTTGTTTGCAGTGTTCATATGCTTCTTCCTAATCATTTTCAGGACTGGAAGCCAGAAATGAATCTGAAAAGTGGTAAACAGAAACTGGAATCATTCTAAATGCCTCTGCTACAAACTTTGAAAAGCACAGAAAACAGCCTTGTGGGCTTTCTTGGTCTTTCATTGGCTATAACTGTTTTCCAGCTGTGAATGTTGTAGGTGCCTGAAAACAGCAACGCAAATGATTCTTGCGCTTGACACAAAAGTGAATTTCTCCATCTACACACAAGTGGTTTCGCCCATCCATCCTTGAGAAAGATCTAGTTTGGCACTTAAAAAGCAACTTTACGCTATTACCCTGATGCCCCGACTATGAGACTGCTTCGAACTTGCTTTGAATTGGTGGCAGCAGAGTCTCTCTTCTCACTAGTAAGTAAACCAAGTAAAATGAGGGCTGTGTACAGGAGGCAGGTAGGTAGATAGACAGATAGACAGATACATACATACATACATACATACATACATACATACATACATGGATAAGTAATAGATAGATGATAGATAGATGATAAAAACATAGATGATAAATTTAGCAGAGAATGAGCAAATTCTTTAAAGTTACTAAGTGCTAGCTGTTTCCTTCCATGTTTTTACCTTAACTTTGATGTAGAAAGAACAGCCAGTACAAAAGCTCTTCCCAATAGCCAACTACAAAATACTGGACTCAATAGGTTCCCTCAGTCACATGGTAGATGGTCTCCTGATGTGAAACTGTAGGATGTTTTGAAAACCAGTGTCATTTGCCTTTCAAACTCAGCATTAGCTTAATTAGAGGGAGAGTACCACCTTGGTCTTACCTTTTTAAAGGACAGGCTCAGTTTGCTTTCAGCTTCTCCCAGTGGTTGCTTTGATCTTTTCTCCAGGAGCTTTGCATGGAGGTATTGGATTCGCTCCCTCTCCACTTCAGGGTAGAAAGATACTGACACTAGAATTTTAAGCTGCATCAGCATGGAAGACAACAGTCCTAGTACTGTTAGCATTATAAGAATAACACTGAGAGGGATCCAAGTCTCAGACATGCTGAGCTGTGGTTTTAAAATGCAGCTGGGTTCGAACATAGATATATTGAAGAAAGAATCATGAATGACTCTTTGAGTTCCTCGCTTCTAAAATGAAAGAATAAAACAATCAATATATATGCTATCTTTCAATCTGTCTCTGTCTTTCTACTTCCTTCAAATACACTATTTTCCTGCAACTATTCAGGGAGCTATCACTAAGGTAGCTGTAAGCCGAGTAATGATCCCATGCCTTCCTTGCACAGAAGGCAAAGGCAGGCAGTTCTCCGAGTTTGAGGCCAGCTTGGTATCCAGACTGAGTTCCAGGACAGCCAAGGCTGCACAGAAAAACCTTGTCTTGAAAAACCTAAACAAACAAACAAACAAACAAATGAAGTAGCTGTCTGTCAAATCTTCCTGTATGCATCATGGTTGGGACAGAGGCAAAATGATAACTTTTATCTGTAAAAGTGACAGTGTTTTCCAGAGTGGATTTGAGGAGAGAAGCTATTGAGTAGAGTTTGTCTGCTCTGTCTCTTCTTGTTGAGCCACATGCACACAGAAATGTTAGGTTCTGGGAAGGCAGAGAACAATGCCTTAGCAAACATAGCCATATACCCATTCTTAATGGAATACTTGGTTCTTTACTTAGGGAACACAGTAATAAAAGATGGGGAGTCAGGTCAAATGGAAGAGAGAACTGGTTGATTACACAGCCATTCAAGTCCCAGGCATAGCCTTTGGGTAAGGACTAGCTCCCCTTTGTCAGACCACAGAGCTAAAAGAAGTTCAGACATTGAGCCATAGTCTCAATCAATCTTATGGAGTTAGGGAGAATTCTTCCTCTTTAGAATATGATGTAGGAGGACATCTTGACCCACACCACTGAGGGGGCCTAAAAGTCTTGTTGAAGGAGGCTTTGAAAATAGGGAATTTTCTGTCTTCTCTGGGTGTTAGACAAGGTTTGAAGGCCCGAGAACAAACCTATTGTTCAGCTAATGACACAAAAGACAGAAGATGACATTGAGCCACCCAGCTCAGCCTCCCACATGGATACTGCATGCTGAGTCAGCTCTTTCTCTCCTCTGACCTGGGAAGTCATTTACTCTCTCGGTGGATTTGTTTTCTAATTTGGTAAAGCAGGAATTAATGGACCAGATCCTGCCCATGCATAAACTACTCCCAGTGTAAATTAAACACCTAGGGGATGGGGCATTAACCTTACTGACTGGAATACTCAGTGAGTTATTATCACCCTAGTGCCACAGAGCCCTGGGGCCAAGAAGCAAATGATTTCTCAAAAGGAAAAAAAAAAAAGTGATCACACCCAGTGAACATCACGTCTAAGAACTAAGTGCCAAACCTGGGACCTTTATACAACTGCCAAGTCATATTTTTGCCTAAGCAGTGAGAGACATTTGGGTAGCCTCTCTTCCTGTTTTATTAAAAAGACAGTCAGTCTACAATTAAATGGAGTTTCAGTCCCCAGAGCAGAGGCATGCACTCTTTTCAATATGCTGGAAGAAATAAACACATCGATTGAGTCAGTGATGAGCAATCCTGCAATGGGAAAGCAGTGGGGGTTCGGGCTGGGAAGAAGCTATTTAGCTGAGAAATCTAACTGGGGATTTGCAGTTGGGAGTTGGTTGGCGCTTCAGAAAGATTGAGTCAACATTTTTGTATGGGCTTGGTTCAGGGCAATATAGAGACATAGTCACTCTTTCAAAATGCCAAGCAATATACGAAATGAGATCCTGATGATTTAAAATTATGTTTACTTCTTTTAAGTAAACAATTTGCTGAGATGGGATTGCTTGCCATTGATGGGAGGCACACCCTGCTACCAGACTGTCCTGGAAAGTTAATTCAGTCCGGTCAGGATTTGGCCCATGAGATGTCTCACTGAATAGAAACTAGGGTTATTTTTACTTAAACTGCCCACCCATCCAGGCTCAACTTGGATCATTTCCCATCTTTATTTAAAACATTAGTCTAAAAGTGTATGATAGTGGAAGAGAAATAAACATTGGCAAAACCTTGTAGCAATGTGTCTCTTCTTGTCTTAATTTCTATTTCACAAATCTGCAGAAACAGAGAGGGCAAGGAGCCTTCAAGAGCATCTTGGGCTAAGGGCAGGGCATTGCCAGTCACGCGGAAGGAGGCTAGCTGCTGGCACGGTCTCCTGGGCACAGCAGAAGCAGCTCAGGAGACGTCACAGAAACCTTGCACTCATATCTGACCCAACATCCGGCTGCTGTTAGGAGCATGGAACAGTGGCCTCTTCCACTGGCATATGAGTTCTGCCGTGGAGATAGCATGGTCTGGAAATTATCATGTCCCTGGTACTCAACAGTGTCCAAAGATGAATTTTATGGGAAGACAGAACTTACACACACACACACACACACACACACACATACATACACACACACACACACACACACACACACACACACACACACACACACACTCCATTCTAAAACAGTGAGAATTCACCAAACAGGCATGGATGTTTGATACTGGCTGATAGAGGAATACATGAGAGGAGCAGAAGAAGAGGAATGAGGACAAATGGTTGGGGAAAACAGGAAGACTTTGGGGAGAGTGAGGTGGAGAGAGGCCTTTTGCTTCCAGGCTTCTTATTTAGCATCCTTTGAAGCATGTCTTCCATTATCTGTCCGTTCCAAATATCTAGAGCAACAGGGAACCTTATAATGAAGTGAATTCTACAGGGGCAGCAGAGAGCTCCAAGTAATCAACTCTAAAATGAAGCTCATGATTTGGAGGGCAGGGTGTGCTGGACCGGAGGAAACAGAAGGGGATGTGCGGATGGCGCAGGAGGATTTGAGGCACTCAGAAGCAGAAAGAGGCAGAATGAGGTTCAGAGTGGCCATTCTCCCAGCATCTTGATAAAGAGGGGACAAGTCAGGCATGCGGAGACAGTGTTTACACTGGCCTGCCGAGTGTGCCTAACTCCAGCACGTAGCCCCATCTCTCTCTCTCTCTCTCTCTCTCTTTCATACACACACACAAACACACACACACACACACACACTCCACCTGGTTCAACTCTATAATTTCCAATGTTTAAAAAAAACAGGCAAGTGTCTGATATTTTCCAGACCCTGTGAAATGTTAACATAGTCACATATGCACAGGAAAAATGGAAAAGAAAAGCAAAAGGCTATGAAGTAACCCCTAGTTTTCTCTACTAGCGCATGGCTGTCAAGAGGAGAGAGAGAGGAGTTGAGAAAAAGCCAGATTCCCCACAAAACAGGGAACAGCAGGTCCAAGATAGACACTGTCTTTGGGTGACTAAGATTCTCACAGAAGCTTCTGGGGCGGGTATCAAAGTTGGGGTTCTGGCTTTGTTCTTCAGGTGGCAGAATTAGAAAGGGGTTCTGAGTCTTGGCTGCACAGTGGCATTACTTGAAATGGGGCTGGAAAAAAACCATCGAATTCAAGTAAAGTGTATTCTTTGAAGATTCTAAAGAGAAGTATTCACTTCCCTGTCTCTTCAGTTCCACCATGACACCGCCCTCCGTGCCAGGCTTAGAAGGTCTTGCTTTCAGACCCTAAGCCACCATGATGCTGCCCTCCACTCCAGGCTTAGAAGGTCTTGCTTTTAGACCCTAAGCCAGAGTGTCTAGACTGCGGCTCACCTACTTGGCAATCACAAGGAGTGTTTATGAAAATACTCTCCCATTCAAAACAAAGCACTATCAAATGAGACCTGAAACTGTCTACTGATAGAAGTTCTACACACACACACACACACACACACACAAACACACACACACACACACACACACACACACACACACACAGTGGTAATCATTGACCGAAGTTGTGTTTTAAAAACCGGCTAAGGTGTGTGTGCGCATTTTAACGGGTTCCGCGACATCCCGCTACTGAGGTAGAAACCCTGTTAGGTTGATAAGAGCTCAGGCTACAAAAGCAACTTCTGAGACAGAAGAGTTTGAAACCTGTCTGCTCAAGTCTTGACAGTGGAAGGAAGTCAAGCTACAAGCCCTGCTTCTTATGCCCCCTTGAGACTAAACTCAAAGTTTGACCCCAGCCACAAACTTATTCCCACAAGCCAAGGCTTGCTGAGTGTAAGTCCTGAGTCCTGGAGCTGGTGACGCTCTCTCTAGGAGAAAGCTTTTAGCTGGGACGTTAAGTCAGACGGCCAGAGATGGAGACGTTGTGGGGTCACCCTAACGTGGCCATGTGCCTGGTAAAGAGGGACATGGATCTTTTCACCGCACAGAGACGTGTGTGATACCACCACAAGCCAAGGACTGCTCCTGGCCAAGTGAAAGTAGATGAAGCAGAGTGAATTTCCCCTTAATTTTGGAAAGGAGGATGCTGTGCCAACAGCGCTTGGACTTCAGCCTAGCAATACCGATTTAGACTTCTCACTTTAGAACTGAAAGAGAATAAATGTGCGCTGTTTTAAGACACCCAGATTGCGTTCATTAGTTAAAGTAGCCACAGAAAAATAACACAGAATTATATTCTAACATTGGAACCTAATTTAGCCCATACCTATTGGGCTCCTTCTGTGAGGATCTGAAGACACCACCTGACGTCCCAGCGTTTTTTCAAGGCCTACCAATAAGAAGCCCCATTGCATGGGAAGTGCCTGTGAGCCCTACCTCCCCAAGCAGTTTCAAGTGAACCTCCAGCCCGGGCAAACTTTGGAACTGTTTGTTAACGGAGGAAATGAGTCGATACAGCAGATAATCCACAGCTGCGAACAGCACCCACATGTAGAGATAGGTCAGGACAGGCAGGAAAAACAGCCCTAGGTTCTTTCTCTCTTTAGAAGTCAGCTGCAAAGACGGGATCATGATGTATTTCTTCCTTTCCTTCTTACTCAGCGGAAGGACACAGGGCCTCTGCTGGTGCCTTTCCTTTTCATCAAACTGAACAAATTGTTTGGTGATATAGACATTCTCATATTTCTGGCAATGAGGACCCAGGAATCGCTTCATGAAGAGGCCAGTGCTGAGGAGGATGAGCAGGAGCCCGGTGAGGGCAAGCAGCTTCTGGCCCAGGGATGACAGAAGTTCTGTCATAACCACCATATGGTGCAGGACACCCAGGACTTCTCCCTTAGTGTCATTCATATGAGCCTCCAGGGCATGGCTGGGACTGAAAAGAGAGATCACTAGAGTCTGGTTCCAAGAAACAAGGTCATCAAATACATTCAGCGGAGTGGCAAGGCCGGAAATCCACTGGATGGCTTCAGTATATCGTTTTAAAAGCGGAAAGTGTATTGAAAGGCTTTTTGCCCTTAGGTTGCAAGTCATGCTGTCTAGGAGACATCTGAAGTTATAAAAAATATTTTCCACATGTCCGAAGATCACTACCCCTGTGCCAGCAGCAATCAAAGTGTTCCTACCTTCACGGAGGCCACAAGAGAGAAAGGTGAGAAGAATGAAGCATCGTGCATGTTTGGAACAGCACAGAAAAACACAGATGACCATCCAGACAACAGAGAACACGGCGACGGATGGCAGGACCCAGTAGAAGGCTGCTGAGAGGAAACTCGCTGAAAGCAAAGCCACAAAGCAACAAATTCCCAAATGTTGGAGGAAGTCCAGCCAGCCAATGCTTCCTGGAAACACGTAAGTCCTCCAAATCCTTAGGAAGATACTAGTACCCAAGATCCAGAGCTTCATACTCCTGGTGTCCCTAGATATAGAAAAGAAACCAAGTTCAGAAATTAATTAGAAGTCAGATGGCGGACTAGCTGTGAATACACATAATAAATATAGTGTGTATTAAAGATTTATATACATAAATGATATACATTTATATCTAATGATATATATCATTACCCCTCCCTCTGTCCACTCCTTCTCAGTGGAAGTCCACTCTTTCCAAATGAAACTCTCACTAAGAAGTGGGAGAAACGATACATCAAGAGGTGAGGTGATGCAGAGAAGTGATGGCACAACCTTTAATCCCAGAACTCAGGAGGCGGAGGCAAACAGGTCTCTGAGTGTGAGGCCAGCCTGGCCTACAGAGCAAGATCCAGGTCAGCCAGGGATAAAGAGAAACTCTGTCTCAAAACAAAATAAAAAAAAAAAAACCCAAACAAACAAAAAACAAACAAACAAAGCAAAACCAAAAGAACAAGAGATGAGATGTGTGTCTGCATTCTTTGGATCTAGGTTGGCCTTGTGATTGCTTTAGCCAATTAAATGTGGCAGCAATGCCCTTGTACTACGCTTAGGCCTGGGACTCACCTCTTTGTGCTCTGCTCTAGACCTACCCTCAGCTATATTGTGGTAGCTAGTGTCCTCTGGGCATGTACAAAAATCATTATAAGCTCACAAGAGCAAAAAATATTCTCTTAGAATTCTTCCCAGAGGTCAGGGGTCTAAAATGGGTCAACAGAGCTGTGATCCTTCCAATCGTCTTCTCCAGATCTGGGATAACTAAAGTTAAGGTGTTAGGAGGTGCTACTGTTTTGTCAATATGCAACTTAAGTCCATGAGGTATTTACAATGAGTTGGGTTCATTTGGACTGATATAAATAAATTTGAGGTTTTCCTCTCTTGACTGACATAAAAATAATCTAAGGAACACAGATGTGTAAGATTTAATGGGAACACTGAACAGCCTTTAAACACTCTGAAATATATTCAACCTCAAGAAAACATCATGGGATGGGATTTATGGCACAGCCTAACACTGTGCGGACCAGCGTGTCCCACCAGGTGTGGTGGCATGAGGTAGGTAGGTGTAGTGGCTGCGGGGCATGAACAGCCAGGGGTGAAAGTCTGTCTCTTTCTGTGCGCAGGCTGAGTGAGGTAAGTGAAAGGCAGAATTAAGGTGGTGGAAACAGGCACCATAGGAATAAACACCTGTGGATTTCCCGTGCAGGACACAGAGAGCTTGTAGGTGCCATTCTGAATGGCTCCTTGCAGAAAAGAGACGTGAAGGGAGCTTTCACGCTGACGACAGGCTGTATCCATTGATTCTTTTTTTTTTTAATTGCTGCAACAAAATTCTTGGCAAAAACAACTTGGTAGGAGATTTTAATGCAGGGTTCGGGGACTTCAGTTCAGGTTTATTTGGTCCCAGGATCTTGGGAAGAAGGTAAGGAAGACAGAAAGGTGTTTCAGAAGGGAGCTGTTACTCCAGGCAGACAGGAAGTAGAGCGTGAGACAGGAAGTGAGCAGGGATAATCACCCCCAGGAATTCTTCCCCCGGGCCTACTTCCTCAAGCTCAGCTCCCACCCGCTATGTGTCCATAGCCTCCCAAAATAGTGTCACCATCTGGAGACCAAGATTCAAATCATGAGCCTCTGCAGGAACATCACACACTCACCCCATAAGAATCCCTGTCACGTGAACTAGCTCCACAGAAATTAGTATCCCAAACGTGTGGTTTAGCAAGGTGGCTCAAGGGGTAAAAGCAAATGCTTTGGAAGCTTGCTGTACTGGTTGTTTTGTTGTTGTTGTTTTGTGTTTTTTTGTTTTGTTTTGTTTTTTTTAAGCTTGACACAGGCTACAGTTATTTGGGAAGAAGGAACCTCAGTTGAGAAAATGTTCCTATCAGATTGACTTCTGGGTAATCCTGTGAAGCATTTTTCTTAATTAGTGATTGATGAAGATAGACATATTCCATGAAAGGGGGCAGTGATAACCCTGAACTGTAATCCTGAGTTATATGAGAAGAAAGCAGGCTGAGCAAGCCATGGAAGCAAGCCAGAAGCAACTCCTCTGTGGTCTCTGCTTCAGTTCCTGCCCTGACTTCTCTTCATGTTGAACTCTAATTTGGACATGTAAGCTCTAATAAGCCCTTTCTCCCCAAGTTGCTTCTGAACATGATGTTTTGTCACAGTAATAAAAACTCTAATCAAGTCACCTGGCTACCTGAGCTTCGATACCTGGAATCCACATAAAAGTGGAACTCCGCAGACTTGTCCTATGGCCTGTACGTAGCAATACATAGCCAATACACCCACTGCTTCCTCTGTCTCTCTCCCCCTCTCTCTCACACACACATACGCACACACAAATAAAATAAAGTAAAATATTTTTTCATAAGGATTTCCCACAAGAGGGTGTTCTTACTTCATCAGGAGGAAAAGGAATTAAATCAAAGATTGAGGTGGAGACCATGAAGGAACATCATTCTTCACTCCTATAAGGTTATGTCATTTCAGAATTTGTACTTGCACATGGCCCCCAAGGAAGAGAGAGTCAACATCACCGGTGGGTCTGTGCTCCCGCTGCCCCTCCACAGGGGGACTTGGTGGACTTTGGGCTACTCCAGAGCAGGTCATCAGCTGTGTCTCCTCAGACATGGACCTGTGCGCCTCCTTTGCCATTAATTTTAGAGCTATGGGAGTTGATCCCACGCTGTTATTTGACTGGCTGATCCATAAGTACTAATTGTTACATCAAGGGCACTTTGCGAGGACACCTTCATAGCCCTACCTCACAAGTGCTTTGCATTTTGTGCCCAGAAAGCAGAAGCTATGAGCTTTTACTGAAACTTGCTAGCCATCACCCAGGGCGGTGGTACTGTGGGATTCACGGTAGGCTGTCGTGAGCCTCAGATGAGCCATCGCCTCTGCATCCTGCCAAGAGTCCACAGCTCTGGCTTAGTGGACAGGACACATTGCTGTCTGACCTTGTTCCGGCTGAAAACACACCATGCTTATGGCCAGTGACTGCTCATAAGCGGATCCAAGTCTTACAAACTCATTTCCACTATCTATTCGTTGGTTTTTATTTCCTTCATCAAAAAGGTTGACCCTGTGAGGTTAGGATGTCTCATCTTTAACCAAATGAGAACACCCAGTTTCAGTTTTTTCTAATTTCCTCTATGAGGTCCCAATTTTTCTTGTCTGCTAAAATATTAATAATGTATATTGTAGGCTCATTTCTTTCTTCTCTTGCCTTTATTCTTGTACACCATGTTCTTAATACAGACATTCCTCCACAAGCATGAAACAGATTTATAGACACATTAAAATTTTAGTATTCTACAATAAAATCTAATATCAATTAAATGAGATCTATGGCTGCAATTTCATCCTGTAAGAACACGTGTTTACTCAACAGGCCACAGTCTAGCCCTATCCTCCTTGTCTTTGTGTTGAGAACAGATTGTCACCCAAAGACACCAAAACCTTCAGGGAGAAAGACTGGATGCCTTCCTTTAGTATACAGCTCAAGGCCTTGGACCTGCCCTGTCTTTACACAAGTATGGTTTGATTTCTTCCCCACCCTTGGCTTATCATTTTTCCTAATTTAGATGGCCTGGCTGAGCCTTCTTATTGAAACTTAAGGAGACAAACTTCTCCAGACACCCTGACATTCTCTGGAAATGATGTGCCTTGTCCATGCAACACATTTCTAGATCTTCATGTGCCTCCATAAATAATTAAGACTTTCTGGGAGTTGGGGGTTTAGCTCAGTGGTAGAGCGCTTGCCTAGCAAGCTCAAGGCCCTGGGTTCAGTCCTCAGCTCTGGAAAAGAAAAAGGAAAAACAACAACAACAACAACAGAAAAACAGTCAAGACTTTCTATTTTCTGATCTAGGCGAAGCCTGGATACTCACGTTCATGGGAGGCTGAGTGGCAAGATGGCTGTGCCATTTACCTGGTACTAGGATGCTCTGCGTGGTTACAGCAGACTTGAGCAATCTCTTTTTGCTTCCCACCATTCTGCTAGTCTTTCTTCAGATACCCTGATTCTCTCCTTTCCAAATAGCAGCAAATCAAGTAAAATGGGCTATTTGCTTGTTTCTTTCTCAGAGACTTTGGGGTGAAAATTTCCTGAGTGAATGTCATGGTCAACCAGGGACGCCATAACAAAGTGCCTTAGGAAGATGGAGACAGTTTTGGAGACTGGAAGACCCTGTTCAAGGTTTCACAGAGTCAAACTTTGGTGTACAGGTAGCTGCTTCCCCTCTGTGAGTCCTTGTGTAGTTGGGGGGGGGGCAGAGGGAGGCTGGGGAGGATGAGGATGGGGTGAGTTGGGGGGTGTTGGAGATCTCTGGTTTCTCCTCCTCCTTTGCCTCCCTTCTCTCCTTTTTATTCTTCCACGGTATACTATCTTTAATCAAGTGTGAAGCCACTCTGTGAGATCAGTCTTGTCTCTGTCTTCAGCCATGGCAAGCAGTTACCTTTTTCTTTTCTAAGGAAGAGAAAGGGAGGGAGCTCCCTGTGGCTCTCATTAACCTTATTAATGTCCTCATTAGAGAGCGTGCCACCTCGTGCAGCCACTGGATTCAATCCTTACCACCTTTCTTTGGTGATGTCTAACTGCTAAAAACATTGGCTCAGTCTGGCTGATTTTGAGCTCAGTTATCCGTTTGCACTTGACCTTCTTGAAGCTCATCATTCCCTCCAGTCTTCCTGCCCCTTCTCTTCTTAGCCCACCTCCCAGCCACGCCCCGGAATCACTTTCCTTCCTCCTTTACTCCTTGGATTCAGTTAGGCTTGTTGTAAGCTGATTTCCAGTCTCTGCATCTTGGTCTTTATTTGAGCTCCGCTTACTTCCCCTCCTTTGTGTTTACAGGGCGGAGTCCCTCATCCTCTACATCATTTTTTTTTGGCAGCTTCTAAAAGCCTACTTGATCCCTTTAACCTATCATTTCTCTTCACTTTGCTTCCATTATCAATAACGCTTATTGCCTGACTCAACAGCCTTGTCTCTCCAACATAAAGAGCTTGCTTCTCGCTTTCACAGCAGCAATTTTCCAAGAGTAATCACTACTTCCTTGCTTTTATGCCTAGCCTACAGTTTGCATCGTGCCCCAAGCAGGCAAACCTTAGCTAGAGTTTACAGAGAGTGCCACCAGGACACCAACTCCCTTTCACAGGGTTAAGGTGATATTAATAAGGCTCAGTGGGAAAAAAGAAAAGAACAGAGCTGTGGTGAAGCCCCTAAGCCAGACCAAATGCTCATCAGAGCTGCATGCAGCCTGTGTATCTAACCTGCACCCGTGTTCACCTGCTCTTATGCAGAGCTGAGCCGTTGCCGTAGAAACAGGAGCACCATCCTTTCCCATCCACCCTGCATGTGTAGCTAGCAAACACAGCTGCCATGGTTTTCTCTGGCACAGTGTGTGTGTGTGTGTGTGTGTGTGTGTGTGTACACCTGCTCATACATATTAAGTTTCAGTGCATTCAGGGGACCTGTCATGGAATACATGAATTCCTACCTCAACACCCAGAGTCCATTCTGCCCACCTTGTGGGAGTCAGGAACACCGCTATCCCTGAGGAGCACCCTTTGAGCACAAATCAGACCTCACTGAACAAGCACACCTGCTGTCTAACCTCAGATGCAAGTTAGATAGATTAACAAGTAAACCCAGGGGTGAACAATGACAACTTGCACCCACATAGCCCACCCTGATTGCTCTAGATGGAAGCTGCATATGCCCAATGAGGCAGACGGAAGCTTGCTGCTGGAGCGAGGGTAGGAGGGACGGACATGGCTTTCTTTCCTCAGAAGGGCCAGGAGCCTATGACCTCAGGATCTGTGATGCTAGTAATGTTTCCCTTGTGGGCAGAACGCTGGCCTGATCTGATACCTTCCACTTTCCAGCTCATTCTTCCACCCTGCTTTTGCACAGAAGCCAATGGCCCAAGCTCAGCCAGCACAGATCATCTGCAGACACCTGAGGGAACACTAGCCCAGAGGGACAATCTCTCCTATCCTCCTATCCAACCAGTTCTGCCTCCAGCTTTCTTCAGGACCTAACATGATGTGAAACTTATTTAAAAAGAAATTCCAGCAAAGGGCAGAGTAAAATAAAAAAGGTCTGAGGCATGGAGACAAGAGGCCTTCTCTCTAGCTTGCATCTACTCAAAACAGGCTGTGAGACCTTTGATAGGTCCTTTCACTTTGTGGGCCCTCAGCTTGGTCCCCGATGGCCCAGTGGTCTCTGAGTGGCAGATGAATGAGAGCCACAGATGCCTGGAGGGAGCATTTTGCAGCCACTTCTGAGGCAGAAATCAAAGCTCAGCACTGTGAGTGGAACAAAGAAGGAATAAAAGGTACAGCTTTCCCTTTTCCTTCCTTCTTTTTTATTCCCTCTCTTTCTGTCTTGTTAAGTTCTTGCAAACTTGTCTTTTGGTTTGGAACACGCTGTTCTCTCGGGCTGCCAAAATAGCATGATCAGGAGCTGTGGCCTCTTCTGAGGTGGAATGAATTCCTCATCTTTCTGCTTTAATCATTCTTGCCTCGGGAAAGCCAGCAACTGCCTTCTCCAAGAATGCAGCCATCATGCAAGAAGAGAGATTAATGAAAGCTGCGGGGTAAACAGAATATCAACTACAGAATGGTTCAGTCCATCACCATGTGCTGCAGAGCTGGGAAGCTCAGAGTTGGCCAGGCTGGGCAGATTTACATAAGCAAACCCCACAAATCAGCTTCCATGCTAAACATAGCCAGGACACCAGGACACAGAGAGCCACTCTTCCCAAGCCAGGTAAGGCTGCACTACTGTGATTTCAGCAGGACATCCCTGGGCAGCCTTTTCTGAGGCTATGAGTAGCCAGGTGCCAGCCCTGAAAAGCTGTCTAAAATCCTTCGCCACAAAGGCAGATGGCTGAGGTAGAAGACTGGTTTAAAGTTCTCTCTGGTTATGAGGCTTGATTCCAGTTTTCTAGCATATTCTTTGAAAAAGCAATTTTAGAAGCAATATTATTTTGAAAGTTTACTTACAAGTTCCTCTTAGGTTCCTCCACAAGTACAAAACATGCCCTTGGGGAAGCTCTAAGGCTTAATATAGAGCAGAGAAAGGGGAACCAGACATGAGAAGTTAGGCCACATCACCCTGAATCAATCTATTTATTTCCCCCACAAAGTGACTAAGTCATTTAATGTCATCAAGGGTAAAACCAGTGTGAAGGAACCACAAATTTCATTCTAGCACTTTCCTTAGAAGACATTCCAGATATTAACTCTAGGAAAGGATATAATCAAATAGTCAACACGAGTTGTGAAACTGGGGGACCCCTTCTCTAACATTCCTCTTTTGTCCTTGCTCACCCAGGATGTCCACCCAGGTTTCTGGATAAGCATCAGTCAGCATCCTGCCTCGAAGCTACTGCAAGACTCACCAGCTTAGAAACTTAGCTCCCTGACTAAAGGGACCATTGTTGTTAAGGGTTTTAGAAAAGCCTCAAAAACTATCTAAAAAGCCACTCTTAATATATCTATGACAACATTTATCTTAAATTTTACAATTTAAATTTTACAATTTAAAGATTGTAAATTAAAATTTACAATCTTAAATTTTACAATTCCATGACCTAGCTAAATGACATACAAAATTAACAAGCACAACCAGATTGGCATAAGTGGAAAAGAAAGACAGAACATAGAGGTTTGTTTCTTTAGTAGCAGGGAAAAGAGCAGAAATGATCTGGGTCTTTCTGTAGTAGCTACTTAAGTGTGGAGACAGTGGCTCAAGGTTCTGATGAGGAGCTGGGCTATGGTGCCCACCAACCATGGTGATCATGACAGGAAAAGACAGGGAGCCAGGAATCAGCCAGACAGCAGAATTTGGCCTCCCCAACAATAGGGTCACATCCGACTTCAAACTATGGAGTGGATGGACTTTCTGAGGAGCATTGTATTGGGACATGGTGGGAGAACACAGGTTTCTCTTTATTGGGTGGCCAGACAGGACCATTTTGTCAGGGGCTGCCTCAGGTTCCTAGAGCAATACTCTTGGGCTGGCTGCCTGTGGCAGGGGAGAGGTGAGCTCCTGCTGGGAGGTGTGGGAAGACAGGCTCTCCAGCCAGGAGCATACATTCACAGTCAAGGAGACTGATAAGGAAGAAATGAGCAGGGGAGGGGAGGAAGACATCCGGGTTCCAGCTTACAGCAACTTGCTGCTCAGCCCAGAGTCCACAGTCCTGGATGCCAATGAGCTAGATCAAAGATGCAGCCTAGTGCATCTGACAGGGTGGGAGGAGGGAGAAAGTTGTCTCTTGAGATGAAAAACATAATTAATGGTGTCTTCTAACCATAAAGCCATAACTAGATCAAGGTGGCTCTCTGTATGTGAAATGGAATGAGCGCCAGGAAGCAGGAAGGGGTGCACAGGAAGACTCCGTCACAAAAAGGATAAAAGAAGTGTAATGAATTGTTATGTTTATCTATACTGCTGTCTTGAAGGAAGCATGTGACCATATTTAATTGTCACTTCTGAGGAAGGATCTGGTAGTCAAAGGGCAGAAGTTGAGCAGGGGACCTTTAAGTGTCATTCTTTTTGGTATATTTTAAATTTTTAAACACATGAACAATTGCTTATTCAAAAACTAAATCATATAACCCCAATAATAACAATAATAAAAGTGATTGGTTGTAAAATAATGTTAATACAGGATTATAGTAATATAATTATATATTAACTGTATTATTTTTGTGGCTATATACACAAATAATTTATTATAATATAAACTTTAGGAAAAAAATGGTAAAACAAGTAGACACAAAGCCAGCTACTGGCTGGTAGATGTGGGTTGGTACCTCCATTCACCTCTATAACTAACTAACATCTCTTTCCCCTCCACTAATTACAGTGCTGCTCAGGAGTTTTCTGGCTTCCTCGTGGCCTCCGGTGGCCACCACAGGATAAACACCGGGCTCATACAGCTCTAAAAGCTGGTCCTGGGCACATCTCTGGGGGATTCCTGGGTTAGCCCTGTTCGAGAGGTCCCGGGGCTTTAAGCTGCTTCCCTGCAGTCCAGCTTCTCTTCACGCACATGTGGGAGCCTCTGCTGAGTAAGCCGCTGCTGCTGGGAGGTGAGTCAGACTTGCCACTTCATCCCCACGCTTCTTCCTTTCCAGGAATGAGAGGGGTCATGGGACAAGGAAGTGGCCGTTTTTCCCCTTGTTTTTCTGCTGGGTCATACTGAGACTGGGACTGCCAGAGCTAAGTGAGCAGGGCTAGGAGAGCCCTATCACCACTTCCTGTGACCTCCCTCTTAGATGAGAGAAAATCAAGCCCAGAGGGGGAAAAAGATTTCAATGTAAACTAAAAAAAACAACCAAACAAACCAAAATAAAACCTACCTGTCTTCAGCTGATCTCAGTAGGTCTGTCTACACTTGATTACTTGAAAACAGAATTAGTAGGGAGAGAGAGAGAAGGAAGGAAGGAAGGGAGGGAGGGAGGGAGGGAGGGAGGGAGGGAGGGAGGAAGGAAGGAAGGAAGGAAGGAAGGAAGGAAGGAAGGAAGGAAGGAAAGAAGGAAAACCACTGTGACTTTCCTAATGTCACTGCCCCTTGGCTGTGGGCACCAGAAGCTGACTCTGAGGGCCACTGTTGGAACCTCCCAGAGGCTCCACTCTAGAAGAAATAGGACTTCAGCTCTATAGACGGAAACACATCTTGCCAGGAGGCAGGGACTCTGGAAAATTGCTAATAAATTGCTACTGCCTGCTTTTAAAAGGATCGATAAGATAAGCCTAAAAATGACTGATGAAGGGCTTCATGTTTTTAGTATTAATGGGGGACATGGCGCCCAGTGGCTGGGAACAGTGTCTGGCTAGGCCAGGACTTGCCCATTCACTCCTTGAACAAAACCTCCAACAGCTTCATTCACTGCCTTTAGACCTGTAGCTATGGGTGTTAGTATTGAATAATGAAATTATTTGAGAGAACAAGGTATCAGAGAAACTGCTTTCTTCATGTTTGGAACAATGAAGGTTTTATTTACAAGAGTCTCGCGGGGCATCATTAGAATACAGTGCAGGTTAATTGGGGCTGCACCAAGACAGAAAGGAACCCAGGCGTGCAGATGCCTCCACTCTGTTGCAGGCCTTCTCTGCTGCCCTGAGCTGTGTCCAATTGGACATCTTGTTCTTGGAGTGCCTCTCTCTCCTCAGCAGGTGGCCCCGAGGAGGACAGCTGGACCCCACAGTCCAGTGGACACTTTAGGGGAAGTGGGGTCTCCTGTGGACTCACCTCTCCTCCAAAGGCTGACCTTCCATCATCCAAGAGGGAGGCACCAGGCATCCAGAGCTGAGCCTTGAATCACCAATTTCTATTCCTCTTCTCATTATCTGGCTGCCAGTTATGCAGCTGTAGCAGCAGAGAGGCCTCTAGTGAGCTCTGGAGTCTCGTTAGTAGAGACGTGCCTCCCATCAGCCCGCAGGAGTTCCCGTTCGTGGGCCCACCGTGTAACATGACTTCCCGTCCAAGTGTCTCTGTGCTCATAGAAGCTCCCACATTTGCCTCCTCAGGGATCACCCCAAAAGAGATTCCACTGCCTCTGTAAAAGAGCAAGTCTCTGAACAGAAGTTGCCTGAGAGGGCTGCCCAGAGAGTGGGTTCTGTAGCAGCTTCAGTCAGTGACTTAATCTTTGGACAAGTGATTAGGGCTCCCTGGCTAGCTCCTCTGTTTTCTTCTCCATGTGCCCTTTGGTGCTGTGTTCTTTTCTGCTCCAGGGAATTCTGATTTTTGCTGAGTTTGGCAAGCTTACATACAGAAAAGCCTAGGACCTGAGGAAGCTGTAACTGCCATGGGCCTGACCCCAAACACTCCTTAGATCTACGCCTTGTCAGCCTTGTCCACCAAGGAACAGCAGCTCTGTGCCCCTGACTTAACCAGCTCAACACTACTGTTCCTTGACAATAAGGCAGAGCACAGGCCTGCACAGGGCCTGGCAGCTTGACAGCAGGAGGCTTCAAGCACAGACAGGAGGCTGGACTGAGCACAGCCTTCTACTTTTCAGGCCTGCACCAGCTTGCCAAAGTCATTTGCAGCCTGTGTCTCTTTTGTGCCCTCAGACTTTGAGCTGGCATTTTTGTCTCGCTGAGCAGCCATAGACTAAGGTAACATGGTACGAAACAAGTTTTTTAAAAAAATGTAAAAAGGTAGCTGCTAGAAAGAGTTGTGTCCTCCTACTTGGGGACCTAGCTCAGTGGGGGCAGATAGAAACACTTCACATAAGCAGGGAAGCAAGGCAACTTAGAAGTCAGCAAGGTACAGCTTGGCCTTGGGGCTCCTTGCCTGCCAATGGGCACAGCATTGGTCTAGCACGTTCCTAGCCCTAACATCTTTAGGGGACCTGTCATCATCAGTTGTCCTGAAGGTGGCAGCTCTTCCCAGATCTGCAGTGCACTGGGAATTTGCTTTTCTGAAGCCCTTTAAAGTAGGCCAGCTTCCCTCTCCCAGCCTGGACCAAATCCAGCATTTGCAGATTATGAAACAGCCTCACTTCTGTTTCCGGAGAGTTGTTGGTAGAACCATCCCCACCGCCCACTGCTCCTGCATTGGGATGGCACAGAGCAGGCCCTGGAAGCAGGGCAAGCCTCTGGAGGGCAGCACAGGATTCTGGGCAAGCCTGGGAGTCAAGTTGATGTGATATAAATGAATGCTTGGGTATTTGCCAGGCCTGTGGTCGTGGCCCAACATCTAAACCCATTTGAGGAAAGTCAGAATAGCTATGACTTCCTTTTGGCCCTCCTACCCTTCAGCCTTCCTCATAAAATTGCTGAGTCACGAGGCCAGGTAACTTGAAATAGTATGGATGGAGCCTGTGAAATAATGGAGGCATCTGCCAGTCCAGCAATTATTCTAAGTTGGCATCCAGTGTAGCAGGGGTTGATAGCCACAGACCATACACTGCAGTGAGATATTGTGCTTACACGGCTGGACATGCTGTCTGCATCCTGGCATATCCCAGGAGGGTCTGCTAACAAAAACAACTTCAGCTAACCAGTTAACACTGACACTAACTATGTGCCCATTTTGTCTAATGATCTGTTTAGTGATAATGGCCCTGTACTGATGTACTGTAGGGACGAAATGATAAAACTGGGGAATGGAGAGGTTACACTGCTTGTCCAAGGTTATACAGCAAATAGGGAGTGGTTCTCACATTCAAACCCAAGACAATCTCTCTTGGCTCAGGAGCTGAACAATGGTGGCCGTTAGTGACACAGTGAATACAGGCACGAGGCAGGATCCCAGAGGCAGATTTCTGTGCCCCAAGCTCACCCTCCACCCACAGTGTAACATGTCATTCAACCATCAGCACAGAATGGAAACTTTGGGGTCCAAGTGACAGGTGCACAAAGCTATAGGAAGCCCACTGTGGAGGCCAGAATGTCTGAAGCCACACTGAGATCATTCCCAGCTTGCCAGGCTCCTTCTGGACCCCTCCCCACACACCTTGGTTATGCCATCCTACTCTAGCCCTTAAATGAGTCAATGCAGCCCCTAATAAGACAACAGATCCTGGAGGAACAGCAGTAGCAGCAGCAGAATGAGTGCTCAGTGCCTTGGAGAACTACACAAACATTAGAATGGAAATTAAGCTGGAGAAGAGATGGATTGAAATGGACTTTGGAGACTTTTCTTTTCTCCACTCCTTAGATTGCTTTTCAAGGGAAAAGTAAACAGTAACAGAAAACAATTGTTCAAGGAGTGAAAGATGCTGCTTTCCTGCTGGGCTTTCTGGCTATGACTGCCTCCCAGGGCTCCATTAGTTTTGAAATTTGGTGTCCGTGCCTGGATGTCCAGGATCACTTCAGCAGACACTGTGTGTATAGTGTGGGCACTGAAAGGACGCATTTCTACATCAGTAACCTTTCTGGGGTTCCTGGGTGTGGGCGTGGGTGTAGCCATATGACCTCAGCTCCAACAGTTAGAACCATTAGTTGCCTCCTGGGACAGCCCAAGTTCTACCTGGGACTTTTATAAACCTCCAGAACTTCCAGGGCCCCTTTAGGGTAGAGGAATTCAGTGTCTCCCTACATAGCTACAGCAGCCATTTTACTCTTTAGCTCATCCTCTGCCTGCCCATCCCTGTTCCTCCCCTCATCCATTTCCATTTAGTTCCCATCTGCAAACTAATGATTCATGGGTGATGCCAGGGGCATGTGGAGGTTGGACTCATAATTGTATTAAGACAATTTGACAGGACCAAGCTTTCTGTCTTCTATTTCTGTCTTGTTCGACATCTACCATGCCATGTTAATGGTTGAAATAAATGTGAGGAAAGGATCCATCAGCCCTTTCTGGAAGCAGGAGACAGCACAGGGTGTCAGGTGGCCTGTGCTCACACCTACAAGGAGATTTATGACTTACCCTCTTGACTAATAAGAAGTCTGCCCAGACTTAGATTGACCAAAAACTTCTTTTTTGGTGTTGTCTGACTTAGAGTTAAATTTATTGAATTTAATATTTTATCTCAGTATCAAATCATAAGGCTAAATGGGGCTTCAGATGGCACCTCTCCAGCCCTGGCTCTTGTGGGTTGGCTTTCCCCATGAACCTCTGCTCTTGTCTTTACCTGACCCAATCACATTTATTTGTTAGTTATGAAAAAGTTAATGCTGGCAAAGTCAGGGTCGCTGGATGAAGGTTTTGACTGGCGTGTCAGCCCTTTAGTCAGGCCATCTGTTGTGGATCAAGAACTGAACGTGACTGCTGTGCACCCCAGCTTCTCTGCCCTCAGGAAGAGTGTGGGTTGAAGAAGTATTACGGATGCCACAGAGGAGCTCACAGAGAACACAGAATGAGGAAACAAGGTGGCCATGTGTGTAAAGAAAGCCCATGGCAAAGAGAAACAGTGAAGACCTTGTCTGTCACCTGTGTGGTATGGCTTGCGTCATTTGAGCTGTGACACCTTAGGTCTGAGGCATCGTTAGAAATGTAGTTTATGCTGGAGAAGCCTTGGCTTAGAGAACTTCAGGGTCTTCTCCAGTGCCGCATGGAGAATCGGAATCAAATGGGATTTTGTTTTTAGCTAAGGGCTGAACCCGGACAAATGGCTAACAGTGATGCCTTGCTGCTGGTCCCTGAGGGACACGGTCAGCCTAACACTCACTGATGGAGAGAGAATGGAGCTCCTCTGTTCCCTTCTCCCCTGGCTCCCACAGTGCACTTCTCTCTGCCTCCTTTGGGAAGGGTTTTCTCCTGAGCGGTTTTAGGGAGAAGTTGATGCCCTTGACACCTTTGTTCCCAGCAAGTTCACCAGGTTCATTTCTTATCTGTTCCCGGCTGCTTTTCACACATTAATGCAGAAATGAAACATCTTTTTTTACATGAATCTAGCTTTCCTTGAGCTTCAGTTTGGTGAGTGAGGGGATTTACAGCTTGAGGCTTTTAACCTACTCAGTGCAACATGGCCAGGGCAGGAAGCAAGGCTTCCCACAGGCTCCTGCTCTGGATGGGATCTATGTGCAGCAAACATGGATGTGTGGCCACCAGCCGCTGCCCCCAGCCTTAAGGGGCTTTAAACAGAACAGGGTGAATTTGCTGCCTTTGCTCACAAGGAGGAGGATGTCGGCCCTCTGACTCAGTGACAGCGCAGGGGCTCCCGGCCTCTCCTAGAAGACAACAAGGTAGCCGGCACTCCTGGAGGCACACCATCTACTGAAGGCTACAGCCCACTGTGCCCTCACCAGGAAAAGTCCACCCTTGGGCTTCTGCTGATATGCCACGGGCTAAGGCCAAGTCATACGGTGCATCCAGGGGCTAACGTGGGGCATTTCCCCTCAGTGGAGGTGCCCAGGAGAATAAGAACTCCCTATTGAGCCAACAAGTACTACATGGCAGAGGAGCCATTTCTTAGCCACTAGGCAGGCTCAGCTACTCACTAGCTATATGGTCCCTGAGAAAGTCATTTAAACTGTGAAGTGACAGCGTCAGTTGTGACGTGGTGATAATAGACTCATTCAACAAGGATGTTCTGAGTGTTAAACAGCCTAATAATGAAGGACTGGTTCTACCCCAGGCATACTTGATGGTAGCTAGACCCTCATCAGATGCAGGGCTTGGAGCCAACTGGCCGTTTCCACACCTGCCTCCTCTTCTGCTTGTCCCAGTGAGCTCCTGGAATGAAGCACAAGGCGCCCTTCACGGGGGCAATAGAGGCCAGTTGTTGAAAGGCAGGGTCAAGAGGTCAGCTGGCTCAGCCACTGACAGCTATACCCTGTGGCTATTATGTAAGTTCCTAAAATCTTATCATCTTTGGACAGAGGTGAGGTTGGTTCTGATGTCACTTGGGTTTTTTGAAGGCTACTATGATACTGCTCATGAAACAAAGTTGGGAGCTGTAATCATTGGA
The DNA here is from genome assembly GCF_907164565.1 of Psammomys obesus. Classification (NCBI taxonomy): domain Eukaryota; kingdom Metazoa; phylum Chordata; class Mammalia; order Rodentia; family Muridae; genus Psammomys; species Psammomys obesus. Next base: position 37,986,816 of record NW_026596079.1, read on the forward strand.
TACAGGACTTCTCAGAGCCATGCTCTTTGCTGGAATGTGGTTGGGAAGAAAGAGGAAGCATGGGTTTGAATTGTAGCTCTGTCTGGTAGGATGTCCCTTTACCCATTGGCACTGCTTTGTTCGCTGTTAAAACGACCCTCAAGCCTTCCTGCTCTCCACTGGGCAGCTCCAGGGTGGGCGCTAGAACAGCAGCAAGCACAGAGCAGGGCTCAGGAAGCGCCCTGTAGCAGCTCTGCTCTCTTGTCCAACAGGGCTGCCAGGCTGTGACAGACTTAGCGCATGGAGGTGCTTAGAATCCCATTAGAGAGAAGGCTCCTGGGTTTCCTTGACATTCCTTGACAGGATGCCTGCTTTATGAAACTTGACACCATCAGGCCCTCTGGGAACCATTGGGTACGTTCATCAAAGGAATGGACACAGCACAGTGCTCAGGTCCTACTCAGTCCGGGGTCCCTGTTGGCAGGAAAGCACAGGAGGATGCCAGGAAACACTGAAAGCCACACTCACAATGAGGCAGCAATAAGTCACCTTGTGAATCTCCCCAACTGGTGTGGGAGAAGGGAGAGCAAAACAGCAAGACATTACAGTTTCTGTGCCTCTTTCCACGCTCGGGAACTTGGCTCTGCAGATTGGGTAAATCTCCCAGCTGTTCTCTGAGATTTAAGGGGAAAAGCCTGGGAGCTCTACCCAAGAGCTGCAGCCTCATGCTCTGTGAAACGATTTCTGCCGGGAGTTTCCACTCTGCATCTTGTTAAAATGGGACAGCCAAGGACCAAGAAGCCACTTGCCCAGGAAGTAGAAGCAGATCTTGAAAACAGAGGTTAAAGCAGAAGTGATGTTGGGCGGAATCCCAGAACCACTGTTTAGCAGGGTTACCTCAGGCCTGCTCACTGGCCACCAGAATAGACACCGATCGTTCTGATTACCCAAATACCATCAGAATAGACACCGATCGTTCTGATCACCCAAATACCGTTAGAATAGACACCAATCATTCTGATCACCTAAAATACCTAATTCTTTTTTATATAATTCATTGTATTTATTTCCTTAGTAGATTTTGCACCTTGCCATAAAGATGTCATATTGTTAATCTTTCCTGTCTTTCTCACCAGAAGGTAGAACAGCCTCATGGCTTCGAGCCCAAAGTCTGGCCTCAGCTTTGTGTCTTTAGCACTACCTGCTCTGTGACCATTGGACTGCATAGAATTTGTTGTTCTGACATCAAAATAGGTCCACAGAACATTCTCATGAGACAGATAAACAAATGTTCAACTAACAGTGTTCTTCAGCATTGTTACTAATGGTTTGGGCTTCTAGATCAGGCTTCTATAACTGAGTACCAGGAGACTATCTCTCATGTCTGACGATTTTATTTGCTAATGGATCTACTGAGCACGCCTAATTGAATGTGAGCTTCCAGACTTCAGCAACACACTTTCTGGATGCCCTTTTCCTCATCTCCATGACATCACCTTGTACACATTTACCAATGAGACTTAAACTAGTTGACAAGAGTGGCAAAGGGAAAATAACACACTGATAACGGCCACCCAGCATCCTGTTCTCAGTCAAAGGTACTTGACAGGGCAGGAGAGAGAGGTCCTTCTGAGCTGGTAAGACAGTGAGAACAGTACCAGAACAGTGGCTCTCAACTTGTGGGTCACGACCCCTTTGAAGGTTGAATAGCAGATTGCAATTCACATCAGTGACAAAACTACAGTTATGATGTAGCAACAAAATAATTTTGTGATTGAGGATCACCACAACATGAGGGAGTCAGCATTAGGGAGGTTGAGAACCAATTATCCTTGATGGTCAAAATCTGCTCCAGCAGAGACGCCTGGCCTGCCTATTCTAGGAAGAACGGGACAGACCTTCCCATGGAAACGACAAAGGTGCTCCTTAAGGGACCCAGGTTCTTCAGACTGGAACCATCACATCCTCACCTGCTTTTCGGTCATCACATTCTCTCCTCTGTGGTCTACAGCCACGTTCTCTGAAAGGGGAACTTGTAGCTTTCATTCATTTTTGGGTAGTTGTTGTATATACATAACATAACATGTTGTTTCAAATATACGTGTATGATGAAATGGTAAAGTTGAAGTAATTAGTGAATGTGTTACTTACTGTACTTGGTTTTATGGTTCAGGGAACTTTACTCTCAGCAGTGCCAGGAAGCGTCTACGCCACGTGGTGCACTGCTGACTCTTTGGATGTGTTCCTCGCACCCATCTGAGCCCTCTGATTTCTCAGTAGCACCTACCATTCCACCCTCTAACTTTAGGATTTCAATGTTTTTGGCTCCTCCATATGGTTGAAAATCATATGACTGACTTATTTCACTTAGCACAATGTCTTCCAAGTTCAGCTACCTTGTTGAAAATGATAAGATTTGGCAGAATATTTTTCCATTATGTGTGTATACTCTGTTGGTTTATTTTCGTCGTTTGTTTTTTTTTTTGTTTTTTTGGTTTTGGTTGGTTTTATTTGTTTGTTTGTTTTTTACATATACCTATTGATGGCTGTTCCGGTTGCTTCCATTTCTTGACTATGATGAACAGTGATGAGATGGGTACGGGAAAATAGCTGTCTCTTTGACACGCTGACTTCATTTCCTGAGGATTTAGAGCCAGTAATGGGATTACTAGATCATACAGTAGATTTAGTATTTGTTTTTTGTTTGTTTGTTTTTTGAGACAGGGTTTCTCTGTTTAAGAGTCCTGGCTTTCCTGGACTCACTTTGTAGACCAAGCTGGTCTTGAACTCACACAGATCTGCCTGCCTCTGCCTCTCCAGTGCTGAGATTAAAGATGTATGTCATTACATCCAGCTGTTTCTTTAAACCCTCTAGTGTGTTTCACAATTGCTACACTAATTTACATTCCCACCATTACTCAATCCATAGTGTTCCTTATGAAAGAAAGTTTTAAGATGCTGTCCCCTGCTCATGCCTCAGTCTTTTCCTCCACAGCCCTGACACAAGATCAGGGACATCTGTTCACAGTGGGTGACATCTGTGGCTCAGAGTCACCAGTCCCTGCTCATCCTCATCCTTCTACCTGTGGGCCCAGGTCAAGGCCGATACCTAGAGGTCGAAAGGCACGGATGTGTATTTAGATGGGTCTGTGAGTGACATGACTCTGTCTGAGCTTCAGGCTCCTCACTGGGGCTGTAATGAGAAGTGAGAGCACTAAGGGCGTATGGCCCTGAAAGTGACCAGTAACTTATTAGCCGTGGGTTGCAAACAGACTCACACTCTCCTGATCGCACGGTCCCAGACACTGTGTCGGTCAGAAATATGAGTGAGGTGTCACCCGCTACTCCTTTGAGCCATACACGGGCAGGAAGTGGAGGGACGGCAGTGGGGAACTCAGGGAGAACTGGCACCAAAGTTGAGGCTGTGAGGTGGCTTGTTCTCAGGCTTGTGTTTATCAGCTACCTTGACATGTTTAAATTTTGACCAGAGAAGAAGTACTCTCAAGATCCAGGGCATGTGCAAGTGAGTCAGGGCATGCGTGTTATGCTTAAATGAAGCCTCCCATGATGTGGGGCTACAAAGTCTGCGCTCTGTTCTAAATTTAATTAGCAAAATGTCAAGTCATCTCACTATTTCACTTGGGTGAAGAAGAAAAGCAGTGACTTGCTGTTGCCCTGTAAGAACGCTCTGCTTCATCTCAGTTCCTCGAGAGCTCTCTGAAGCACCAGTTGACCTGGAGAAGGGGGGTACGAATGTGGATGTTGAGGGCCGAGCCTTCTCTCCTGCCAGTCATAGGTAGGAGGTCATGGAGCTCCAGCTGCTTCTGGCCTCTCCTAGGTTCCCACCAGTGGGGCCTCTGGCAGGTCCTTGTCTCAGAGAGTCTACACACAGCTGTTCAGAGCACTCCCAAGACCAGAGCTGGGGACCTAGCCAAAACCTGCAGTGCTCCTCCCGAGGACCCTGCCTCGGAGAACCCTGCCAGGCTGTGCCCACACGAAAGGACACTCGGAATCGAGGGCTAAGCCTAAGGCACTGGCCTAGCCTTGATAGCCTAAGCCACCGGCAAGTGTGCCTGGCCACCCGGGACTTCGGGAGGACATCATCAGATATGCAGCTCTTGGTCTGTCAGACACGCTTCAGCAAAGGCCTGCCAGGTAAGATGAGTGACAACTGAAAACCCCTGAGACAGGTAAAAGAAATGCCAGTTTGTATTCTTTTCCCAACCAGATCTGGTTACACTCTGTGTCTGATTTTAAGAAAAGTCATGTGTGGCATGTGCGTGTATGCGTGTACATAACAAAATTAGGACCAACATTTTGGAACCCTGTGACATAAGGACACGTGGTCATGTAGATCCCCATTCCCCAGCATGGCCAGGAGTTTCACAAAGAGCCACCAGATACGCAGCCACCCCTGGCCAACACACGGCAGCCATGCTGCTCTCCGTCTTCAGCACACTGGTCTCTCCCAACCTCTGTCCCCAGAGCCTAGGCTGCAGACTCCTGCAGTCACTCTCATCGTGAGCCGTGAGCACTGAGCCCAGAGGTACGAGTGGCTCAGGGCTCCTTGTCGCTTCAACCCTTCATCCAAAATATGAAATCCCAAATCTTCCAAATCCCAAATTTTTTTCTCACTGACCCTATACTCCAAGTAGAAAATTCCACATCTAACCACATCTAACCACTGGGACAGGTCACAGTGAAAATGTAGGTAACTCTAAAGACATGGTATCAATTTACCTTCGTGCATACGTAAATATATTTCCTCTTAGAATGAGGTCCCATCCCCGGGAAATCTCATTCTATATACACACATGCCCCAAAGTTTAAAAACGTCTGCAGTGTTGTCGGTCCCAGTCACTTCTGACAAAGAATATTCTGCCTCTTTGTAGGAAAGCCAAGGCACCATGGAACTAGAAGAGGAAGGAACAAGCCAGTAACCTTCAGAAGCCCAAGGATCTGTGCTCGCAGAGAGGAAGGGTGTGGGTGCTACATGGTGGTGACGGTGTATCCCCTCCCCCATTTCTGATCCGACAAAAGTAAGTGTGAATTCTAGTAGGCACTAACCTTCCATCTCTCTTCCTCACGGGTGAGCCAGAATGTCCCCATCCTCTTTCCCAGTCTCTGAAGCAATGGATTGGCAGCTGCAAAGGTCTCTTCCTCCTTTAATCACGCTCATTACCAGCTTCTAGGAGCTCTGGGGCCAGAAGTTAGAGGCTGTGGCCGTTTGTGTGCGAAGATCCACCTAAGTGGGCGGCACCATGCCCTAGGCCTGGGTCCTGAACTGCTCGGGAAGCTGGCCGCCAGCATCCGTGCTCCGCTTCTGAAAGCAGAACGGCTGCCTCAGTTCCTGCTCAGGATGGACCACAAGCCTTTCCTCCTTACGTCGCTTTTCTCGGGGGCTTTTTCCCCGTGATTGGAAAGTACCCGAGAGGCACACTGAATTCTCTTTGGGCCCTGAGGCCTACCTGCGTGAACCCAAAGGGAAGTTACATCTGCCGTCCATACTAACTTCCGAAGCTGAAAGTCGCGGCGAGATGTGGGTCAGCTCTGGCTGCTGTAACAAAACACGGAGATCCTTAGCTTAAGAAACAGGAATTCATTTTCTCACGGTTCTGGAGGTCCAAACCAAGATGCTGGCTTCTCTTGAGTCCTGTCTGTGCCTTGTAGACAGCTACCTCCTCGTGGCGTCTCACATGGCGCCTGCTCTGCCCACGCACACCCAGCCTTCGCTATACATAGAGCCTTCTCTGTGGCTGCTCCCCAGATCCTGGATGCCACACCCACAGAGCCATCTTTTTTTTTTTTTTTTTTTTTTTTAAGTTTGTTTTGAGACAGGGTCTTCTTGGCCCTGGCTGGTCTGGAACTCACTATGTAGATGCTGGTCTCCAGCGTGTGCAGATCCACAGGCCTCTGCCTCCTGAGTGCTGAGATTAAAAACAAGAACCCCTGTGCCCCCAAATCCACCGAGTCAACCCTCCAGACCAAGACTACTCAGCAGAAGGCCTCTGCAGTGAGCACGTGCACATACCGTCGGTCCTTGTTCCCCAAACACCACAGTCTTAACTGTTTACGTGGTGCTCAAGGGTGTAAGCAACCTAGAGACAATTTAAAATATGTGCGCACGTACGAATTGTGTGTGTAGGGGGGAGGTCTGGCGAGGGCTGGGGAGATTGCTCAGCGGGCACGGTCTTGCCCTAGCCTTAGGACCTGAGTTCTGATCCGTAACACTCACCTAAAAGGCAGGTCCGTAGAACCTACAGTCCAGCCCTGGGTAGGCAGACCAGACTCCTCAGGGCTGGCCAGCCAGGCTCTCTGAATCCGTGAGCTCCGGATTCTCTGGGAAACATCCTCTGGACTTTGTACTTTGTCTATGGATATTTGTATGCATGAATTTATATGAATATCGTATGTGACATACGATATTTTATCCTACTCTAAGGGGTATTATTCCTGTGTTGATATGGAGTTAATTCTTTTCTAACCATGAGTCATCCTTTTAAATGTGTTTTTAAAAATACTTTTTGAATTAAAATAGAATCCCTTCACTTTCTCTCTCCTTTTCCTCATCCAGCCTCTCCTGGCTATCCTCCTCCATACGCACCCATTCACAAACTGATAGCCTCTTTTTCTTTATTACATTACACATCTATGTATGTATGCACAAACATACAGACACAAGCTGCTGAACCCATTTTTGTTGTTTGTATATGTGTGTTTTCAGGACTGACTGCTTTGTGTTAGATAACCAATAAGGGGACTCATCTCTGGGAAAGGCCAGGTCTCTCGTTCATGGTAGTCACTAGTTACCTATAGCTCTCTGTTTAGGGGTTGGACACCATGAAAAATTTTCCCTTCCTTATATGTTCACATTTAGGATGTGGGACCATCTGGAGCTACCTTGAAGGTCTGCTTCCTGTGGTCTAGTTTTCATGGTTCCAGAAAATTCTATGTGATGTGCCAGAGGAGAAGAAACAATTACTAGTCCCACCTGCTGGGGCACGTGTGAACAGTGACCAGCCAGCTTCCTGGGGCTGGGGAGGTCATGGGCCTTGGAAAGGAATCTACCACCATCACATTGGTAAGCAGGCCATTATGATTCCTTACTACATTCTAAATCCCATCCTGTACCCACAGATAAGTGTAGCTGCTAACCCTCATCAAAGAAGCTCTTTTCAGCAAATGCAGACCATCACAGAGAACCACAACTGAACACAGTTAAGGAAGCACAGACCAACAGAGACATCAAATTACATCCTGCATCTGTGGCTCAAAAAACATCATGGAAGAAGGGAGGAAAGACGGGAAGAGCCCGAACACCAGGACGCCCGCCGCAGACAGTCTCCCCTAGAAATGGCGGGAACATTAGTGATCTTCAAGTCCTCTCCAAGTCACAGCTGACTCAAATGAGCCTCTGGAGCAAAGCGGACGGGCACCCATCTCTGTGTCACAGGCTGCGTTACCATCCTCCAGGGAGGGGTCAGCCATTAGCACCTTCGTTGGCAGCCTGTGAAGAAACTTTCAGAAATCCCTCACCAGCATTTAAAAATAGTTATCTTAAAATTTCTCCTGCTTTTCGTAGAAGAATGGATTCTCTCCTGTGAGTGCTGGTGAGGATTAGCATCTCTTAACAAGAGTACTGACCGTTGGTACTCTGTAAACTTTGCTTCTGTCACTTGGCTCTTAGATTGACTTTTCAAGGGCACCTTCCTCATTGGTCCCTTCGTGGTCTGGAAATGTTCGCCACGCAGTGACTAGATCTTTATTAGAGGAATTTTTGAAATTCATGTGGTTTGTCAGTCATGTCCTTTATGTCTTTGGGTCTTTTGTCTTCAAAAGCGTTTTCTCATTACAAAAATCCAAACATGTTCTGTTAGCTGAGTTGTCCTTTATGGCCTGTCTCTCCCAGCTGGAGCTTATAACTGTGTGTGAGGGGAGCCAGCATGCTAGTGTAACTTCTTCCCCAAGAGCCTTCTGCTTGGTTTCTCCGAGACGCCTTTGTCTGCCTTGGGAAGCTAGCTGGAAATCACCACCCACCCTGGATCCAGAGGTCAGGGTCAACCCTGCTCTGTTCTCACTGGATGACTTGTGGGGATTCCCAATCAGAGATGCTTCGCTGGTCCACATGTGAGTGGCTTGCTCTAAAGTGATACAGATACAGAGCTGTGATTTGATGCTCTGATGGTATCACTCTACTTTGCAAATTCATTCCCTTTCCCTTTCTTCCTTTCTCTTTCTTTCTCTTCTCTTTCTTCCTTCTTTTCTCTTCTCTTTCTTTCTTTTTGTTTGTTTTTTGAGACAAGGTTTCTCTGTGTAGCCTTGGCTGTCCTGTCCCAGATTTGTAGAGCAGGCTGGCCTTGAACTCACAGAGATCCACCTGCCTCTGCCTCCCTGCAGGAACCATATATAGATTTGGTGGTACTGGCTGGCTGAGACACCTGGAATCTGCTGGCTCCAAGCAATAGAGAAGCTGGCGCAGGGGTAAGGCCCTCAGGCACTTCCACCCTACCGAGTCTGCATCTGATATTTTTGTTTTTGTTTTTGTTTTCCACCCACACCCTGCAAACCAATTTCTCTGTCCCTACAAATTAGTTCAGCTGTCTGGGAGGAAACTTCAAAATGCAAGCATGATGGTCATCTCCCTCAAGCATCCTTCTTTAAAGGATTAGACAGAACTTTTCTGACTCATGGAGATGAGGGCTGAGAGGTGATTCTTGCTCCCCCACCCCAGCATTTGTGGCCCTCACAGTGCAGTGACTTGCCACCTCCCTCATGCCACCAATCTAACCTTTCTTCTCATAGTCAAGTCTAGTGACACCGCCCACCCACACCTGCCCCCAACAAAAATAGGGTCTTGGAAATTGCCAGGAGCATATCTTAGGGCATCTCAACCTGTAGGTAAGGAGTATAGAGGAAGGAGATAATGGATTCTTTTTTTTTTAATTGTTTATTATTATTAGTTATATTTTGTTAACTCTGTATCCCAGCTGTATCCCACTCCCTTATTCCCTCCCAATCCCACCCTCCCTCCCTCAGCTTCTCCCTGCCCCTTTCCAAATCCATGGATTGGGGAGGACCTCCTCCCCTTTCATCTGACCCTGTTTTATCAGGTATCTTCAGGACTGGCTGCAAAGTCCTCCTCTGTGGCCTAGCAGGACTGTTCCTCCCTTGTTGGGTGGAGAGGTCAAAGAGCCAGCCATTGAGTTCCTGTCATAGATAGTCCCTGTTCCCCTTACTATGGGAAACCAATTGGTTACTGAGCTACCACGGGCTTCATCTGAGCAAAGGTTCTAGGTTATATCCATACATGGTCCTTGGTTGGAGAAATAGTTTCAGAAAAAAACCCTGTGCCCAGATATATTTGGTCCTTGTGGGGCTCCTATCCTTTCCCTGTCATACTAACTCCCCTTCTGCCGAAGGTTTGGTTATGAGTCTTAGTATCTGTTTTGAAATGCTGCTTGGTAGAGTCTTTCAGATGCTTTCTGCGGTAGACTCCTGTCATACGTCCAATGCACATCTCATTTGTCTTTCTAAGTGAGGACTGATCATCTTACCCCAGGTCTGGATTCCTATTCTACAGAAGGGACACACCGTCCCCTCCTGTAGGGGTGGTAAATTCTCCTTGTCTTGCATAAGCCAGAAGAGGTTTGCTGGATGCCAGGAGGAATGGTGAGCTTCAGGTTCAGTGAGAGACCCTTTCTTTAAAAAAAAAAAAAAAAATGTGACTAGCTGGGTGGCAAGGGGTGGCACACACCTTTAATCCCAGCACTTGGGAGGCAGAGGCAGGTTGATCTCTTGAGTTCAAGGTCAGCCAGGTCTATGGAGTGAGTTCCAGAACAGCCAGCGCTACACAGAGAAACCCTCTTTTAAAAAACAAAACCCAAAAAATCAGGTGCAGAATGATTGAGGAAGACACCTTTTGGCCTCCACATGCACACGTTTGCACATGTAAGTACATACAACACCACACAACAGAAGCATTCATACGCACTCACCATCACTACGATGTAAGAGAAACACACAAAACAAAATCCTTCCTTCCAACCTCCCTCTCCTCTGAGAACTTGATCTTGTTACAGAATACTCCGGGTCTGCATCTGCTTGGCCTTACAGATTGGAGTCAGCGCGTGTCTCCCAGTCTGGGTCCCCTCCACCCTTCAGCCCACACTCCCCACTCTCCTGGGCACTTTTCTTCGGAGGGAAGAACTAAATATAATTTGTTCGATTTTATCTGAACTAGATATAATTAGAAATTATCTTTCACTCATTTATTTCTTTGCTCATTTGTTTATTATACATCTGCCTCCACTTGAAGATAAGCTTCATGGGAATAAGGAGCCTATCTTGCTCTCACTCTCCACTTGGCAAGCGGAAAAGCTGGCCACATAGTCACTGAGCAGAGAAAAGAGAACATGCATTACGTCTGCTTTAATAAAGCAGTTTAGACCTAGCTACGACCTCGAGCAGCATCCTGTGTTTGTTCTTTTCCACAGCCCAGCGGTGTACTTCAGGAGAGCGTGGCTCCCTCCTTGCCCAGCTTGTCTGCATCTGTCCTCTTTACCTCTTAAAGCTGCTGCGCTCCTGAAGGCTACTGCATTGCCCCAAGGGCAGGTTATTCGGCCTTTCTCAGCCTCAGACTGAGGGAGCTGGCTCTGGCCTGGGGCACCGCAGCCTCTGCAGGAGCCTCCCCCTGGATTAGCCAGAGCTGCTTGCATCATGTTCTCAAGTATGCGCCCTTATTGTCCCCTAGGACAGAGGATGAGGTTCTGGCTTGAGGGCTTTGTCTATCGCTCTCTCTCCTCTTCAGGAGTGGGATGCCGGCAACTAGTACCTGGTTCACTTTACATATGGCCGTCCAAATATACAACACATGTACACACACACACATACAGTGTGGCGGTGCATGCGTGTGAAGGTCTGAGGACAGTTTGTGGAGGTTGGCTCTCATTCTATCATGCAGGCACACGGGGTTGAACTGAAGTCGTCAGGTTTGGCGGCAAGCACCTTCACCCACTGAACCACCCCGAGGCTCTGTGGATGTTCTTTTGCGCTGAGCATTTGTAGAACCGTTCGGCATTTGCCTCTCAGAAGGGATAACGCAACTTTGCCAATGACATGTGAGAAAAAAAAAATGGCTGTTTCTCTGCATGGTGTGAGCCAATGCTCACCGCACCCTCCTCCCGCACAGACTGTGTCCAGGTCAGAGTTCTGAGTCGCTGTGTGACCTCTCCATCATCACACGCCAGTCTTTTCAGCACTGAAGAAGTTAGTGCAGCTTTTTGCTGCGATAGCACATCTGCCCTTCCGGCTCAGCTCCTCAGGCTGACAGTGGCCTTCAAGGTGTCTATTTTGTCTATTGTGAGAAACTTAAGCCCCAAATGTCTGCAGTTAGGTTAGTTGTATTTGTGCCCTCACCTTGAAATATCGCCCTTCCCAGACACTCCTGCTTTGGACAGTGATACCCCAACCTTGTAAAACCTCTTCTCCTCTGGAAGCCCTACACAATCAGTGACAGTTTGCGCTTTCTTTACGAATGTGCTGTGGTCCCCGAGGGAGTCGTCTTAGCTCCTCTCATAGCTTTGTACTTGGACTATTATTCCTTGAGTGGTCTCCATGTTCTTTCCGACACCTTCCTGTGCTGAATGACTAATTCATGGCAGCGGTAAGGTAAATGCCAAGGTCACATGCTTCCTCTACTGAAAAACTACAATGTACCTACAGACCTTGGGGATGTTCTCAGACCTTGACTGGGCAGATAGGCCATTCACAGTCCCTCTCCTCCCAGCTCTAACCCCATCTTCTCCACTCTTCCACGTGGTTGTGACACAAGAATTAAACCATTTACTTTGATATAAGTGGTATACAAATTGGGACATTAGTTTTATCAATTTGGTACTAATTAAATATTTCTGGGCATTATGTGTGAGGGTGTTTAAGGATGAGGTTGGCAGTTAAGTTGGGGGACTACATAAAGCAGGTGGCCCTTTCCTTGTGGTGAGCCTTATCTGTCATGTCGAAGGCTTGCATAGAATAACAAAGTGGAGAAATCTGACTTCTTTATACAAGTAAGTTTCCCAGCCTCCTGCTGCCATCAGATTGGGTGACATCAAAGGCTTCTCCGTTTCACTGAGATCTTCACCACTGACTTCCCTGGGCCTCAAGCCTGTAGCTAGCACATGGCGGAACATCACATGAGCCAGGCCTTCATGGTAAACCTCATCCTCTGTATGTAGAACATGCGTGTTCAAGCATTGCCTCAGCCTGCTCATGCCCGAACACTCAGAATGAACTCTGAATCCTTATAGTGCTCCTGGTCTCACCTGCACCTCTCAAAGCCCTAATGCTATTGCAAAATCCTGCCAATATGCTAGCAGAACCTTTTCTGACTAAAACTGACTCTACTCTTGGCGTGCTAGGCGCTTGTGTGGGGTTACTTTGTTTGCCACATCGCAGAACTCCTGCAGAAGTGTCATCCCATTCAATAGTGTGCTTCGCTATGCAGCCAGCATACCCTGCACCCTTTGAGCACCGCCCCACCCCAGCGGAGTGCTAACCTTTCTTAGTTTCCAGAAACACTGGTAGAGTAAAGAAGCACCCAGATGTGGCCTCAGTTCCCAGAGTGCTGTGACCAAGCAAAGGGAAGTCATATGAGAACTTCACATTTGATGAGATAGGAGGCAGAGCAATAATGGGTGCTTCTTTCTTAGTTTTGTAGCTAATTAAAAAAAAAGATCCACCCTTGGGTTATGAAATTCTATTTTATCTGAATTAGAGACTTACTGCTGGTGATAATGACCAACTCAATATGAGGAACACCTGTAGTTGCTGTCACCATCTTCCCTCAGTGTAGGTCACTAAAGAAATAACGCTAGACCCCAGTGGGTGTGGTGGTGCGCTCAAGCCCTGAATCCCATCATCAAGAGGCTGAAGCAAGTTATCTCCAGAAAGAATTATTCCTGACATTCGAAATTATAGAGAATAAAATATATGATTAAATAGATGATGCTAATTGGCAGCAGTACATTAAAAAAAAGATATCATATCTTATTAATTTCTGTCAAGATATTTAGACTCATCCAAATCCAAAACCATCCCTCTCTGCAGGATCCACTGAACCAGATTTTTGGCTCTGTTGCTGTCCTTGTAGAACTCCTGTCTGCAGGTCTTTCTATTTCCCCCTTCTTCCATAAGATTCCCTGCGCTCTGCCCAAAGTTTGGCTATGGGTCTCAGCATCTGCTTCAATATCCTGATGGGCAGAGTCTTTCAGAGTCCCTTTGTGGTGGGCTCCTGTCTTATTCCCTGTTTTCTCCCTCTTCTGATGTCTATCATCTTTGCCCTTATGAATGAGGATTAAGCCTCTTCCCTAGGGTCCTCCTTGTTGTTTAGCTTCTTTTGAACTATAGATTTTAGTGTGATTATCCTATATATGTCTAATATCCACTTATAAGTAAGTATATACTATATGTGTCTTTCTGCTTCTGGGTTACTTCACTCAAAATGATCTTCTCTAGTTCCATCCATTTGTCTGCAAATTTCATGATTCCCTTGTGTTTAACAGCTGAGTAGTATTCCACTGTGTAAATGTACCACAGCCCCTGTGTCCATTCTTCAGTTGAGGGACATCTGGGTTGTTTTCAGATTCTGGCTATTATGAATAAATCTGCTACAAACATAGTTGAGCAAATGTATAGTTGAGGATATTTTGGATGTATGCCTAGGAGTGCTATAGCTGGCTCTTAAGATAGCAATATTTCTAATTGTCTAAGACAGCACCAGAGTGATTTCCAAAGTGGTTGTACAAGTTTATATTCCTACCAGCAATGGAGGAGGGTTCCCCTTTCTCCACAACCTCTCCAGCATGTGTTTTCACTTGAGTTTTTGATCTTAGCCATTCTGATGGGTGTGAGGTGAAATCTCAGGGTCACTTTGATTTGCATTTCCCTGATGACTAAGGATGTTGATCATTTCTTTAAGTGTTTCTCTGCCATTCAGTATTCCTGTTAAGAATTCAGCTCTGTACCCTATTTTTTAATTGTATTGCTTGGTTTGTTGATGTTTAACTTTGAGTTCTTTATATATTCCAGTTATCAGCCCTCTGTTAGATATAGGGTTGGTGAAGATTCTTTCCCAAACTGTAGGCTGTCATTTTGTTCTGATGACAGTGTCCTTTGCTTTACAGAAGCTTTTCAGTTTCATGAGGTCCCACTTATTGATTGTTGCTCTTAGAGCCTCCTGTGCTGTTGTTGTTCAGGAAGTTGTCTCCTGTGCCAGTGAGGTCAAGAGTCTGCCCCACTTTTTCTTCTACCAGATTTAGTGTGTCTGGTTTTATGTTGAGGTCTTTGATCCACTTGGACTTTGCTTTTGTGCAGGGTGATAAGTATGGATCTATTGCATTTTCTACCTGTAGACATCCAGTTAAACCAGCACCATTTATTGAAAATGCTATCTTTTTTTCCATTGTATGGTTTGGGCTTCTTTGTCAAAAGTCAAGTATCTGTAGATGTGTGGTTTATCTGTAGGTTTATTTCTGGATCTTTGATTTGATTCCATTGATAAACCAGTCTCTTTTCATGCCAGTACCATGCCATTTTTATTACTGTTTTTCTGTTTCACAGCTTGAGATAAGGGATGGAGATACCTCCAGAAGATCTTCTATTGTACAGAATTATTTTAGCTTTCTGGGTTTTCTGTTTTTCCATATGAAATTGAGAATTGTTCTTTCAATGTCTGTTGGTATTTTAATGGAAATTGCATTAAACTCCACAAATTGAGTAATTAAATTAAAAAATGGGGTACAGAACTAAACAGAGAATTTTCAACAGTGGAATATTGAATGGCAGAGAAACAGAGAAATGGTCAACATCCTTAGTCATCACAGAAATGCAAATCAAAATGACCCTGAGATTTCACCTCACACCCATCAGAATGGCTAAGATCAAACACTCAAGTGACAACACATGCTGGAGAGGTTGTGGAGAAAGGAGAACCCTCCTTTATTGCTGGTGGGAATATAAACTTGTACAACCACTTTGGAAATCACTCTGGTGCTGTCTTAGACAATTAGGAATATTGCTATCTTAAGAGCCACTCCTAGGCATACATACAAAATATCCTCAACTATACCAGTACATTTGCTCAACTATGTTTGTAGCAGATTTATTCATAATAGCCAGAATCTGGAAACAACCTATATGTCCCTCAACCGAGGAATGGATACAGAAATTGTGGTACATTTACACAGTGGAATACTACTCAGCTATTAAAAACAAGAGAATCATGAAATTTGCAGACAAATGAATGGAACTAGAAAAGATTATCCTGAGTGAGGTAACCCAGAAGCAGAAAGACACACATGGCATATACTCACTTATAGCCATATAATATAGGATAAAAATGTTAAAATCTATAATCCTAAAGATGCTGAACCCTAGGGAAGAGGCTCAATCCTCATTCAGAAGGGCAAACGGGATAGACACTGGAAGTGGGAGAACACAAGAAACAGGACAGGAGCCTTCCACAGAGGGCCTCTGAAAGACTCTACCCATTAGGGTATAAAAGCAGATGCTGATACTCATAGCCAAACTTTAGGCAGAGTATGGGGAATCTTATGGAAGAAGGGGGAGTTAGAGAGACCTGGAGAGGACAGGAACTCCACAATGAACCCAACAGAGCCAAAAAAAATCTGTGTCCAGGGGGGCCTGCTGAGACCCATGCTCCAACCAAGGAGAGGACCTAGACGCCCCCCACACACACCCTGCACAGATGTAGCCCATGAGCAGCTCAGTGTCAAAGTGGATTCCCTAGTAAGGGGAACAGGGACTGTCTCTGATATGAACTCAGTGGATGGCTCTTTGATCACCTCCCCCAGGGGTGCAGCCTTCCCAGGTCACAAAGGAAGATGTTGCAGCCTTTCCTGATGAAACCTGATAGGCTGGGATCAGATAGAAGGGAAGGAGGACCTCCCCTATCAGTGGACTAGGGAAAGGATATAGGAGGAGAAGAGGGAGGGAGCGTGGGACAAGGAGGAGACGGGGGAGTGGGCTACAGCTGGGATACAAAGTGAATAAATTGTAATAAATAATAAAGAAATAAAAATTAAAAAGAAAAATAATGAAAAGAAAGAAAGAAAATTAAGCAGCTCTTCCATGTCCTGTCTAGGTGGCAGCTTGCAGAGAGGCCCTGCGTTTCCGGTGCGGAAACACGGTGGGTGGTCTTCACAGAGGCCCTCCTCAGTCTAGAATGGTGTCTTTTACACTATTATACTGTTAGCTCATAAGCAGTGTAATTTTTTGAAAGATTTAAAACAGAAATATGTTGTCTTATAATATACTACCCAGAGTAGCCATTATGAAGACTTGTATCATGGTGGAGGCAGGAACTGCCACCTTTTCATATCTACCAGCTTCTTCAAATGACAGGTTTTCACCACTGTCCAGTCCTTGAATCCTGGAGTCTCATCTGCATTTATGTGCTCAGGTCTTTATTAAATAGGTGCAAACTGTGCTCAAGATCTGGCTGATAAACTACCCACTCAATAGATAAGAACAATACACCTGGCTGAGAAGCCTGTTGATACTTTGCTGTTTTTTATTTTTATTTTTTACAATTTATTCATTTATTGTAGCCCTCTCCCTCATCTCCTCCCAGTCCCACCCTCCCTCTATCCACTTCCCCTAGTCCACTGAAGGGGGAATTCTCCTCTCCTGCCATCTGGCCCTACCTTATCAAGTCTCATCAGGACTGCCTGGAGCCTGTTCTTCTGTGGCCTGGAAAGGCCTCATCGCCAGAGGGAGGTGATCAAAGAGGAACAGATTTCATGACAGAGGCAGCCCCTGACCCCCTTACTGGGGATTCACATGGAGACTGAGTTGCCTATGGGCTACATCTGAGCAGGTGTCTAGGTCCTCACCATGCATGGTCCTTGGTTGGTGCATCAGTCTCTGGAGGGACCCCTGGCCTTAGATTTTTTTTTTCCAAAAGAAAAAAAAATAGTGTTTTATTAACTATCACACTGTTATAATGGACTTTAAGTGGACAATAAGGAGCCTTTAAACCTGAGGTGGTCTTAAACAAACGAACAGATTCTAACTTCCTCAAATAAGTGAAATGCTGCAGTTATGGAGACATTTAGGAAAATTGCAGCACAATTGCAAGACCAGCATTGTAATTTTATTTTGTACATTTTAATTGAAAATATAAACAATAATTAAAAAGAAAAAGAAAATACAGCATAATAATAAACATTTCTCAATTGAATGTATTGGATACATTTTGGCTGTCTAATTTTTTATTTTTTTAAATTTTTTAGGGTTTTAAAAAATATTTTATATTAATCACAGGTTATTTATTTTGTATCCCAGACATAGCTCCCTCCCTCCCTCCCTCCCTCCCAATCCCACCCTTTCTCCCTCATCTCCTCCCTGCCCCTTTCCAAGTCCACTGATAGGGGAGGACCTCCTCTCCTTCCATCTGACCCTGGCTTATCAGGTATCTTCAGGCCTGGCTGCAATGTCCTCTTCTGTGGCTTAGCAAGGCTGCTCCTCCCCCGGGGGGGGGGTGTCAAAGAGCTCACTATTGAGTTCATGTCAGAAATAGTCCCTGTTCCCCCTACTAGAGAACCACTTGGATACTGAGCTACCATGGGCTACATCCGAGCAGGGGTTCTAGGTTATATCCATACATGGTCCTTGGTTGGAGAAACAGTCTCATGAAAGACCCCTGTGCCCAGATATATTTGGTCCTTGTAGAGCTCCTGTCCTCTCCAGGTCTTACTAACTCCTCCTTCTTTCATATGATTCCCTGCACTCTGCTGAAGGTTTAGTTATGAGTCTTAATATCTGCTTTGATACACTGATAGGTAGAGTCTTTCAAAGGCCCTCTGTGGTAGGCTCCTGTCCTGTTACTTGTTTTCTCCTACATCCAATGTCCATCCCATTTGTCATTCGAAGTGAGGATTGATCATCTTACCCCGAGTCCTCTTTCTTGTTTATCTTCTTTAGGTGTATAGATTTCAGTATGTTTATCCTACCTTATAGGTCTATATAAGTGAGTATATACCATGTGTGTCTTTCTGCTTTTGGGACACCTCACTCAGGATGATCTTTACTATATCCCACCATTTGCCTGCAAATTTCATGATTTCCTTGTTTTTAATTGCTGAGTAGTATTCCATTGTGTAAAAGTAACACAATCTGGGGTTGGGGAGGGAATGAGGGAGCGGGATACAGCTGAGACACAGAGTTAACAAAATGTAACTAAAAAGAAAAATAAAATTAAAAAAAAAAGTAACACAATCTCTGTATCAAAACAAAACGACAGTCTACAGACTGGGAAAGGATTTTCACCAACCCTATATCTGACAGAGGGCTAATATCCAGTATATATAAAGAACTCAAGAAGTTAAGAAGCAAATATCAAGTATCCAATTTAAAAATGTGGCACGGAGATAAACAGAGAACTCTCTGTAGAGGATTGTAGAATGGCAGAGAAACACTTAAAGAAATGCTCAACATCCTTAGCCATCAGGGAGATGCAAATCAAAACGACCCTGAGATTTCACCTTACACCCATCAGAATGGCTAAGATCAAAAACTAAAGTGACAACACATGCTGGAGAGGTTGTGGAGAAAGGGGAACACTCCTCCACTGCTGGTAGGAATGTAAACTTGTACACTTTGGAAATCAATCTGGTGCTTTCTCAGACAATTAGGAATAGTGCTTCCTCAAGATTCAGCCATACCACTCCTAGGCACACATCCAAATTTGTTCAAGTATACAACAAGGACATCTGCTCAACCATGTTTGTAGCAGCTTTATTTGTAATAGCCAGAACCTGGAAACAACCCAGATGTCCCTCAGTTGAGGAATGGATTCAGAAATTCTGGCCTTTGATTTTTAAGCTTTGTTGGTCTTTTTGTGGAGCTCTTGTTACCTCTGGGTCCTTCTATCCTGCCCTCCTTCTTTCATAAGACTTCCTGTGCTCTGCCCAAAGTTTGACTGTGAGCCTCTATGTCTGCTTTGACCCCCTGCTGCGTGGAGTCTTTCAGAGGACACCTCTGGTAGGCTCCAGTCCTGTTCCTTCTCTTCTGCAGCTTCTGGTGTCTATCCTGTTTGCCATTCTGAATGAGAATTAAGCATCCTCCCGAGGGTCATGATACTTTGATGTTTTTTTGCAAACAAGAAGAGAAAGGAAAAGTAGTCGATGGGAAGATTTTGTTAGACATTGCAGCTGTTACTGTGTTCTTGCCCCTGTTGACTGTGCTCCAACAGGAAGGAGACTTTTCCCTGAAGAACACCTGTGGCCCACTGTCTCTGTCAGGTCCTGCGTGTCCCGGCTCACTCTGCCCTGGGCTTACCGTGTGTGTTCCCACACAAGCCGAGATACCTCATTCAAGGCTCACACAGCAATTAGGGAGACATATATAATTAAAAGAAGCCTCCAAGTGTTTGTTTCTGTTTTTGTTTTATTTCTGCTTCTCCCCAAGTTCACATGCTCACTTGCCTCTGAGACAAATGGACAAAATTCTACATAGAATTCAGGTCAAAGTCTGCAAAGGAACGGGTTGAGATTTTTTTTCTTCTGATTCACTCTCTTTCAACTCTTTCTTCTTCCCTTCTCCTCCTTATTGGTATCCTGAACACAGAATGATTAGAGCTGATTAGATTAGAGTCTAATAATCAGACTGCAATGTCTAAACCCGAATCTCCAAAATGATATAAAACAGGAGAGAGGTGTTGGTACCCCAAGAAGGCTGATGATGTCCTTGTGAAGTGGCATGATTCCTGGCTTTTTAGACTTGACTTTCACATAATTGTGAGACTCTGTTCTTTGTGTCTGTCCCTTCTCTTGAGAAAGCCATACCTTTTTAAAAAATTATTATTTCTGGCTTGATGCACTTTGGATTATTTTCCTAACAGTCTTTAGGTAGTGAGTTGGTAAAGTTTGACAGAATAATCAACATTCTAAGCAGTCAGCACTAATCAAACTTAGAACATTCAGGATGAGTCAACCCCTTGTCTCTTCCTTCAACCATCAAGAGCTGATTTTTCAGAACTGTGTCACAAACAGTATCTACCTTAGCTTTGTGCATGTCTGCGTGCCAGGTCGACCTGCTGGGTTGTATAACAAATGTGCTTTTGCTGTCAATCTCTTCTGTTGTCTAATCAAAGGGTCCTGAGAAGCTCCTTTACTAAGTCAGTTCTGCTCTTCAGTACCCAAGGCTGAAGTGGTAGCTGGCTCAGGGTGCCACGATAATCCTCAGTGGTGATGATCATGCCTGTCTTAGTCACTCTGGCTGTGAAGAGACAACATGATCACAGCAGCTCTTATTTAAAAAAAAAAACAAAAACATTTAACTGGAGGTTTGCTTGTAGTTTCAGAGGCTTAGTCCATTATCATGGGGGCCAGCATGGCAGCATCCAACAGACATGGTGCTGAAGTAGTAGCTGAGGGCTACATCCTGTTCTGCATGCAGAAAGAGAGAGAGAAACTGGGCTTGGTGTAGGCTTTTCAAACCTCAAAGGCCATCCCCAGTGACACACTTCCTTCCATAAGGCCATGCAATTCTTAATCTGTCAAATCTTTTCTAATAGTTCCACTTCCTGGTGACTCAGCAATCTAACATATGAGCTTATGGGGACCATTCTTACTCAAATCACCACACTATCCAAAAAGCCATGTGGCATACATGAGCCCTGATTTTGTAGGCGAGAATGGAGGCTCAATGTCATCTGTTTTTTTTGTTTTGTTTTGTTGTTGCTTTGTTTTAACCTGGGAAATCAAGTTGAGTGAGGAGAAATGCATAGATCTCACAATGATTCTGAAATGTTCTTCTTCACACAGAAATATTTTCCAGGGTCTTTTTCTCCAATCTCTGACTATCCATATCACATGGAGCTAAACTTACCCAGGACATTCTCAAAGCCTTGTTTTGCTATTTGTCAGCCTCCATTTGTAAACTACTCATCTCCAGGGGCCCCTTAGATGGCCTGAGGCCTGGGATCCTTCACTGGGCTGTTTTAAGTTGACACTAGGCTGAGGATTTCACTAAGGGCTATCTTTCTCTTCAGGAAAGGCTTCTATAAGCAGATCCCGCAAATCACCTTCACATCCAGCTGGGGACACCCAACTGGGTCTTGACTGTCCAGGTGCAAATAGTTCCAAAAGACAACTTGTAGCTTAGATGGAGATACCAAAAGACAATGAAGTCGTGTTCACAGTTGTCTAGTGACCACTCATGATCTCGCAGCTAGCCGATGTGATTCATGTGTGATGCCCTTTCTGTCCATTCTCTGCACACAATCTCATCTGTTTTCCTGGGGAAGGGGCTCTCAGAGAATATAAATGACATTGTTAAGCCTGAACAATACATATGAGCCATTTGTGTATAATTCTTTACCACAAGACAAAAAGAAAAAAAAAGTCCACTTTGTGATATAGAAATCAGTCGTGTAAGCACTTAGGAGAGAGTCCTTATTTTGTTTTCTAGTCAAGACATGAAGAAAATGGTTACTGGTGATTATTAGACAGGTACCTCAGAGTTCTCCATTGATACCTTGAAACATTCAGAGACCATACTAAAGATTCCCTGGCAGGAGTGCTAAAAAGCAAAGATTGTGGAAGAAATCTAGAAAAAAAAATGAAATGATCATTCTACTCCAATGAAAATAATAAGGAAAATCAGATAAAAAAAATAACAAAGTAAAAACAAATATATAAAAAAACCAAAGTAGCTTTATATTAGAGGTACCACCAATGATGTCAGATTTTAATAAATAAATATAACAGGAGGACAAACTGAAGCAGGGAATGTACTTACAGGTAGAGTGGCAGGAGGTGAGAGGTCAGAAGTCAGGAAGAACAAAAACTGCTGGAATATTACTTCCAGATTGACCCTTTTAGTAGCTTGTCATGAAAGGGACAGGACCTTTTTGCTATTCAGTGATAGGGCTGAAAAGACGCTAACATGTTTCCAAATTTTCCTGGCCTCTTGTTTACAGTTAGATGGAATGCAGGGAGTCTTCAACTGGAAATGGTAAAACAAAAGAACAAAAAAGATGCTCACAGTAAGAAAGAGCCACCAGTGAAGGCCTGTTTCATGCTAATCCCACTTTCGGGTCCTAATGACATCTCAACAGACAGGGAGGTACTGTGGTAATAAACAGCCACCCCCACTGTATAAAAGCACCCTATGCACTGTGAGCACCATCAAAAGAGAACTTTACTATTTCTAGGATATTTCAAACAAATCATTTTAGAATGGTTTCAATGAATTCTCTGTGGACAAAGGAGAACATGCTTAGCAGACTGTGGTTGGGTGATCCAACTAATTTTCCAAAGACCCAGGTTTGGATCCATCCAACATATCTTTTCAGATAGGTGACCTTGGTTGTAAGACTTAGCCTCTCTGAACTATAGTTTTCATACCTGCAAAATAAATATTTAAAGTACCTAGTTGTTAGGATTCCGACCAGGGACAAGCAGCTGAGGTGCTATTTATCCAGAGCAGATTTGGCCTCCAGGTTCTCCCAGCATCTCTCAGTTCCTACCAGTTACAGAGCCTGGCTGGCATATCCTGCCTTCTACTCTAAGCTTTCCAGCCCAGGGGCTGGGCTTCCCTTCCCCCAGTGACGCTCCACTATATAATCCAGACATTTTGGTTCCCTTCTCTGTGTCTGCATTTCCTCTCTCTTCTCTCTGTGTGTGTCTCCCTTTTCTGTCTCCATCTGCAGGCGGCTTCATTGACCAACTCCTGTGATGTTGGTGAACTCACCTGACAGCCGCCCTCAGTTAATCTGCCTTTATATTTTAATTTGGCTTGAACTGGTGAATTTCATTGTGGAGAGAATTCCTGTCACCTGTAAGGCAGTCTTAAGAAATACCTTAGGTCATATGTATTAATTAAAGTTATTTGTAAGTTCTGTGCTATATGGTATTGATATCAATTCATATTGTTACCAGGCTTTGAGCTTGGATTGTTTTAGTCAATGTTTTATCAAAGACATGAACAAAAACAGAGGAAGTCCTCAATAGATTACAGGAGACACAGGCTGGCAGCACAAGCTGATGCTTCGATGGGCCCTGAGACCTCACAAAATTCAGAGGGGGTACCAGCGTTAGACAGCCAGAATGACTTCAGCAGCTAGAAATGCTGAACAAAATTCATAAGGAAAAACTCACCAAGAATAAAGTTTTATATTTGCCCCTGGCTAAAAATGAAATTCCACAAAGACAGAATGAAGAAACAATCCAAGAAAACAATCTCTTAGAGGGATCCCAGTGTTCAAGAAGCTGGGCTGACCACCAGCTCACCAGAGTGGAAGATGACAGAGTTCTAGCAAGTAACCAAGGTCCAAGGGATTACAAGTACCTGGAATGGGAAGGGTAAATTGTGGGGCCCGTGTGGCAGTGCCTCCGTGATGGGTGTTGTGCCCAGTCTCTTGACTAAGTTACTTCCTTTAGTCCTTTCAACATTTCTAAAATATTTTGTTACCCCTGTAGAGGAGAAGCAGCTCATTCAAGGTTCGATACCTGGCAGGTAAGAAGATGTTCAAGCTCAGACAGCTATTTTAATCTTAGCTGACATACTATTATGATTGCTTAGAGTCAGTGGGAATAAAATAGCTAAATTCAAGCATTTGAAGGTCTGACTTGTGGCAGAGGATCAGCCCTTTTCTGTGTGTTTGTGGATGAGAGCGAGTGTTCCAGACGCAGACACTACCTAGATGGAGGCTCAGGGGCAGGAAGACGAGTCTAAGCGACTGTGGAGTGTCATGCGTTTCATGGAAACAAACTACTTGCCAGGGGGTTGGCCAGCAGTTCGTACTCCCTCGGTGCTTTACAGCTGCCTGGGCAACCTCAGCAATCCTAGAGTTTCTAGAACTTCATTAAATTTGTCCTGGACAAATGTGTTAATTTGGACACATAGCCTCAAGCAGCAGGAACTCTTGACAGAACAAGACTTTAGCTGGTCCTCAGGCCTGGTGGAAGGAAGAGTGTGAAGCCCATAGAGAGAACCCCCTGTCCAGTTCTCTCTTCCTCTTGGTTTTGTAGACTCTATCTTCTCTTATGGAAACCCAGCTTTTATGAGGTAGCAGAAAACGAAGAGGCTGTCTATGTCCTCTATTAGATGGACAGCCTTTTCAGTATCGAGGCAAAATAAACAGAACACTAATAAAAAATTCTTCACAAGTTAGGCGCAGGGATTTGATCCAGTTAAAGTCTGAACCCCTAGTCCACTACCAGTTGGGGACATGGAAATGGGATAGAGTAAAAAATGGGAGGGCTTATGGGAACAATTCTGGTGGGTAAGTGAGGAAGCTTTCCTGCCCCAGCACAAAAGGATAGGAAGCTTGGCCTCAAGAGGTATTGTAGATATCACAGGCTTGAAGTTTCTTGACTCAGTGTATGCAAATTTTGAACACGAACTTCAGGGTGTTGGAATCTTTGGTCTTCCATGAGGATGTGAGCCACTTTTCTGAAAACAGTGAAGGGAGCTTTTTCTTTAAATGTGTGTCATGTGCTGGCCAGAACTGGGGTTGCTAGGTAGAGACTGCCTCAGGTTCATAGCGAACATCTAGAGGAAGTGCAGCACCCAAGGAACCATTTCAGATCCAACAGCACAGAGGACTGTTCTTACCAATTATCTCATTGATAAGTAGGTCTCTCTCCCATTAAGTTGAAATTGAAACAAATGCCTTGGGGCTATAGAGGTGGCTCAGCAGTTAAGAGTGTTGATGACCCAAAGATTCCCAGAACTCATGTGGGGCAGCTCACAACTGACTGTATTTCCAATCCCTGAACCCTTCACCTCCGGCCACTGAAGGCACCTGCACTTATGTGTATGCACTGCCCCCTCTACACAACTAAGAAGAAACATTTCTCTGCATGGCCATCCTCCAAAGCAATCTACGGATTCAATGCCGTTCCCATCAAATACCAGCTCAAGTCTTACAGACCTGGAAAGAACAATTCTCACCTTCAGATGGAACAACAAGAAACCCAGAATAGCTAAAACAGTCCTCTACAAGAAAAGATCTTCTGGAGAGATCTCCACCCCTGATCTCAAGCTGTACTATAGAGCAACAGTAATAAAAACTGCATGGTACTGGCACAGAAACAGAAAGGTGGATTAACAGAATCCAGAATCGAATCAAAGATCCAGAAATAAACTCATACACCTACAGACACTTGACTTTTGACAAAGAAGCCCAAACCATACAATGGAAAAAAAGATAGCATCTTCAATAAATGGTGCTCGTCTAACTGGATGTCTACAGGTAGAAAAATGCAAATAGAGTCATACTTATCACCCTGCACAAAAGCAAAGTCCAAGTGGATCAAAGACCTTAACATAAAACCAGACATACTAAATCTGTTAGAAGAAAAAGTGGGAAAGAGTCTTGACCTCATTGGCACAGGAGACAACTTGCTGAACAGAACAAAAACAGCACAGGCTCTAAGATCAACAATCAAATAAGTTGATGAAACTGAACAGTTTTCTGTAAAGCAAAGGACACTGTCATCAGAACAAAACAACAGCCTACAGACTAGGTAAGGATCTTCACCAACCCTATATCTGACAGAGGACTAATATCCAGAATATATAAAGAACTCAAGAAGTGAAACATCAACAAATCAAGTAATACAATTGAAAAGGGAGGCACAGAGCTAGATAGAGAATTCCCACAGAGGAATACTGAATGGCAGAGAAACACTTAAAGAAATGATCAGCATCCTTAGTCATCAGGGAAATGCAAATCAAAATGACCCTGAGATTTCACCTCACACCCATCAGAAAGGCTAAGATCAAAAACTCAAGGGATGACACAGGCTGGAGAGGATGTGGAGAAAGGGGAACCCTTTTCCATTGCTGGTGGGAATGTAAACTTGTACAACCACTTTGGAAATACCTCTTGTGCTTCCTCAGACAATTAGGAATAGTGCTACCTTAAGATCCAGCTATACCACTCCTGGGCATATATCTAAAATATGCTTAATTGTCATACAGCAAGCATATTTGCTCAACTATGTTCGTAGCAGCTTCATTCATAATAGTCATAATCTGGAAACAATGTAGATGTCCCTCAACGGAAGAATGGATACAGGGGCTGTGGTACATTTACACAGTGGAATACTACTCAGCTATTAAAAACAAGAAAATCATGAAATTTGCAGACAAACGGATGGAACTAGAAAAAAGATCATCCTGAGTGAGGTATCCCAGAAGCAGAAAGACACATACGGTATTAGACATACAATATAGGATAAACATATTAAAATCTACAGTCCTAAAGAAGCTAAACAAGGAGGACAATTAATTAAGTGAGATGAGTGAGATGGGTGAGATGCTTAATTCTCATTCATAAGGGCAAACAGGATAGACATTGGAAGAGGGAGAAAACAAGGAACAGAACAGGAGCCTTCCACAGGGGGCCCCTGAAAGACTCTACCCATCAGGGTATTGAAGCAGATGCTGATATTCATAGCCAAACTTTGGGCAGAGTGCAGGGAATCTTATGGAAGAAGGGGGAAATAGAAAGACCTGAAGGGGACAGGAGCTCCACAAGACCAACAGAGCCAAAAAAACTGGGCCCAGTGACCTTTTCTGATACTGAGACCCCAACCAAGTACCATGCGTGGAGATACCCTAGAACCCCTGCACAGATGTAGCCCATGGCAGCTCAGTCTCCAAGTGGGTTCCTTAGTAAGAGGATCAGAGACTGTCTCTGACATGAACTCAGTGACTGGCTCTTTGATTACCTTCCCCTGATGGGGGAGCAATCTTACTAGGCCACAGAGGAAGACAATGCAGACAGTCCTGATGAGATCTGATAGGCTAGGGTCAAAGGGAAGAGGGAAGGGGAGGAGGACCTCCCCTATCAGTGAACTAGGGGAGGGCATAGAAGAGGGAGGGAGAATGGGATTGGGAGAGGATGAGGGAGGGGGCTACAGCTGGGATAGGAAGTGAATAAACTATAATAAATTGTAAATAAAAAATAGGTCAAATGTTTTATTTCTTTAAAAAATTAAATTAATATTTTTAAAACCTAGCTTTTCAAATACCAATTCTTTATTAATTCAGGAATAATCCAAAGTAAAGAAGCTTAATTAATTTTGTTGGGTCATTAATTCATTAATTTGTTCCCCCCCTCACAAGTACTTTTGAACATCACTGTTTTAGACACTGTAGGAAAGATGGGGGTGGTAAAGTGAGACTCCCCCAGATTTCTCACCCACTTTTCTCTTTGCTTAGAATATTTTCATCTCTAGCTTACCACTGTCTCTGTCTTCAGCCTATTTAATCCGTTGGCAGACACCAGCCACCCCTAACTCCACAAGAATCCAGAGATTTCACATTAGAAATGTTAGAATTACATTTGGAATTCTTCCCCTAGGGTTGTGTTTAGCAAAATGAAAGCTACCCTGAGGGCAGCCATATTTGTTTTGTTCACTGTTCTGCTTTGAATGATGCCTCTAAATGAAGTAAGGAGTAAATTAAATTAGTTTGTTAGACATTTATTAAACACATATATGCAAACATTGTTCTTAACACTGTAGAAACCACAAACAGAAACAAGAATCGTGTGTGCCCCCACAATGTAAAATCTTGCCTGCTGGTCAAAATTTTGATTTAAGACAGAAGAGTAGTGGGTCATCTCTCTACTTCCACCAAGAGGACCTGAATGCCAGTGGTCACCAGTGCTTTGAGTGTGCCACACAGAGTGTGACAGAGTTTGAGTGGAACACTTTTTGTTTGTTCCATCATTATGTGCTTGCTGGCTGTTCTAAGAGGGCAACTGTCCAGTCATTGCCAAACCTTCATCTCCCATGCTATTATTCAATAAACATCTCACAAGACAGAAGTGGATATGTGCTCTCTAGCTCTGTCAC
This sequence comes from Psammomys obesus, assembly GCF_907164565.1. Classification (NCBI taxonomy): domain Eukaryota; kingdom Metazoa; phylum Chordata; class Mammalia; order Rodentia; family Muridae; genus Psammomys; species Psammomys obesus. The sequence goes on from NW_026596079.1 coordinate 38,014,688, forward strand.
TCATAAATACTAGATAGACAGGGCCTCACAAGACAACCCAGTGGGGGCAAACATGAAGAGCACATGATTTTCAAGTGTACTGTGGGGTGAAGATTATCCTTGGTGACTGACTTCTTAGCCTAGGCAAGAGTGACCATCATGACCTTTGTTGTTGGTTGTGGAACCTTGGCTTCAGATTCCTGCTTATGCAAAGACCTTACCATCAATGGCAATCATGCTACAAGAATTTAGTTGGGAACTTTTCCTGGGAGTTGCAAAAAGGAGCAAGACTGATGAGTTTTGAGAACAGTGAAGGCTTCAGAAGAGAACACATAAGGAACTCTAAGGACTTTATAAAAGGAGTTCCCAGATAGCAAGAGGAACATCTTCCTAGGGTAGGAGGTGAACTTTGAATAGTGAAAAGCAGTATTGGATAGGTGGAGAGCTGGGAGAATCATTGGTAATAGGGGAAATAGTTATGATCAAGAATAGAGACAGAAATACTATCACTGAATATGAATCTCAACTAGCACTTGACTTCAAAGCCTGTGGAAAACCCAATGGAAAATCTTCTGGGGCTCTCTTGTTTGGGGTCTGAAGAAGTGCCTCAGAAGGATGTGGCAACTGTCTCACCCACTTACACTCACTCATACAGCATAAGCCAGTCTTTGAACAGACTGTTAGGTCAAGCTCCCACATGTGTCTGTGCAACTGGAAATAACTCCCTGCCCCTCCCAAAGCTGGATAGAGTTTGCAGCAGAAATGCATCAGTACAATAAGTTGGTTTGCCATCTTGACCCAGGGGCCACCACACTCAGACTGGCGGCTTGAATGAGAAGGCCCCCACAGGTTTATAGTTTTGAATGCTTAGTCCCCAGTTAGTGGAATTGTTTGGGAAGAATTAGGAGGTGAGGCCTTGTTGGAGATGTGCTACTGGGAACAGGCTTTGAGGTTTCAAAAGCTCACACTAGGCCAAGCATGTCTTGCTCTCCTTCTCTCTGCCTACGGATCAGATTCCTGCTCAGCTACTGCGTGCATGCCACCAAGATCCCCATCCTGGTGACAATGGACTAAAGGTCTGAAACTGTAAACAAGCTTCTAATTAAAAGCTTCCTTCTATAAGTTGCCTTGGTCATGGTGTCTTTTCACAGCAACAGAACAGTGACTAAGAAACAGTGTCCCTGCTGTCAGTTATCCTCAGGGCAGACTCTGAAATCTCATCTAATCTGTTCATACAATCTACAATCTACAAGCTGCTGAGTCATTGGAAAGCACCATAGCAACTCTTAATCTAAGAGCAGACTTGATAGCTACATCCTACTAACAGCAATGTGGTAAAACTGGAAACCCATTCATGTCATAAGGAAGGTGGGTAGAGGCACTGTCCCCTGGAAATGACAAGCAAGCCAGTTCACTGGATGAATGGAGGTAGCCGTGGAGACATAAGTGAAGACATCTTAGAAAGCACCATGCTTGCCCCTCCCCAAGTCCACTGATAGGGGAGGACTTCTTTTCCTTCCTTCTGAACCTAGTCAATTAGGTCTCATCAGGAGTGGCTGCAGTGTCTTCTTTTGCGGCCTGGTAAGGCTGCTTCCCCCTCAGGGGGAGGTAATTAAAGATCAGGCCAATCAGTTCATGTCAGAGACAGTCCCTGTTCTTATTACAGTGGAACCCACTTGGATACTGAACTGCCATGGGCTACATCTGTGCAGCATGCAGAGGGTGGAGGAAGGGAGGGATTGGGACGGGAGGAGGGAGGGAACCACAGGGGGGATACAAAGTGAATAAAGTGTAATTAATAAAGAAAAAAAAAGTGAGAAGGAAAACAAAACAAAGACCAAACAAACAAACAAAAACAACAAAAAAAAAGAAAGCACCATGAACAACAGATGTAAAGAAAATGTTTTATTTAAAGTGTTAAATACCATCACCAGAATGAATGTGATTTACAGCAGTCAGTGTTTGTTACAGGACTAATCTGCCCTCCCCCCCATTTTCCCCACTGGAATTCCCTTTACTTGAAAACATTCTATGTACAGGGCAGCAACGGTCACTGGCATAGTGCTATTTACATGACTTAACCACAAGTTGAGGTGCAGACATGTGAAAATTGAAAAAAAAAGTACACCAACTGTTAAATAAATACTGCATAATGACAAGTATGTACAAATATTCCACAGTCATGTCCTTCTTATTAAAATTAGAAAGAATTTGTATAGGAATATGCAGAAAAGATTACGTGACTGCATTTTAGTGTCAGGAAAACAGTAAACGTCTGTTCTAAGGGACAGCATAGACACTATGGGTCTATCAAACCAAACTGCTGCTGGTACACAGGTGTCTAAATTATTTCAATAAAATTGTGTTCCTTCTTCACACCTTCACCTGGGTCCATCATTGGTCTCAGAAAATCAAGACACAATCTCAGTGTAGTTCATTTTGCACCACATAAAGAGAAGGCATTTTGAGTGGTAACTCATTTTAACTTTTGCACCATATCAAGCATGACAGTTTTCAATGGTCAGCACTGAATAAAAAAAGAGAAACAAAGAAAAAAAATATATTTTGTGCATGGCCTCCATTTAAACAAATGTGATGTAGATGGATTTAAAAAATTATTGCAGGAAGTTAAAACCAATCTTTGAGGATGTATAATCAAAGCACATGTAAGAAACAAAAAGATGGATGGTTTACTACCTTGACCAGTGACATTTCCTGTGATTAGGGGCCTTGAGAGAAATTGGACCTTGCAGCACCACCCAATGGGAGGAACTGCCCGTAAACCAAAGGTGGGGTTTTGACTTGAGGGGTTTGCATGTAGACTTTTGGTGATGGCATCAAATAACTAGTAAGAGGCATACTGACTTTCCTCGAGTCACCTAAAAATTGGAGCTTTAAAATTGTTGCAAATTTATGTTTACTATATTTCTTTAGAAATATAATTTGTGAAAAATTGAGTTTTACTACAGAAAAATGAATTAATAAACAGCCCTGTGTTTCAGGGCTCCACATATTTAGCAGTGTTTCTATTCACATAGTAAATGGAAATCAGCTAAAGAAACTGCTTTAACGAATTAAAAAACAAACAAAACCTAAGACCTACAAATAATACTTAACCCCCTGTATGAATAATGCTGGTGCTAAAAACAAATTTATTAGACATTACAATGCCACATGATTTTAGGATTTTCCTGTAAACTGAATTTTTAAGGTGAAAAAAATTACCATGCACTGTACAAGAAACTGCAAATGTTCAAATATCTTCTTTGTCAAATACGTGCTGACTTGCTGTGTGTCCCAAGTCATGTTGCAAAATCATTTCAACATGCTTGAAATAAAGAAAGCTCTCGAACAAATTTGAGAAATCCATAAATTCAGATGCATCGGTGGCTCTGAATCAAATAAGGGCTATAAGAGGGTCAGGTCAAAGACTTGTGTTTTAGTAGAAGGTTCACTCAGGAAGGGAGAAAGGAAAGAAACAGTTAAAAGTGGGAGAAGAAAAATAAGAGAGAAAAGAGGAAGATGTGAAAAATTTGCACATATTGAACTTCATAAGATCTGTATATTTAACGTGGAAATAAATTGAATATATTATACTTATTGTCACATAAAGAGAATTTTAAGTATCTTCTAGAAAGTATTTTCCTTTGTAATGTCTGCCAAAACACAGACTATGATTAAAGAATAAACATGGTGTGTCTTTGTATCACCCTGTTGCATTCTCTCCCATTTTAAAACCATGCACTAGTGAAATTTATTTTTAAAAATAATATAAATTGTTGAAAATGGCTGATTTTTATTCTTTTTTTTTTTTTTTTGCAAGTTGCAGCCCCGAGAAAATAATTTAAATATTCAGCTAATCTGTGTCCATGCAGAAAAAGTTTCTTTAATTTCATTCAGTACAGTGCAGTCACAGAATTTTGATTTTGTGAGTCCGACACATCTTGGCCTTAGTGAGTGGCATTCTTCCTGGAGCAGCCCAGTCTACCCCTCTCCCTGCTGCTGCAGCCCCTCCAGGAGCCGTGGCCGACCCTGCTCCCAACCACTTCTTTGGTCTCTTGCTTTTCACCTGATGCTTCCTAGGACTTTGATCCGTGGCCTGTAGTGTGGCTTAGTGGCTGTAGAGCTCCATTTCTGTGGCATAACAGGGCTTGGGGGTCAGATAAATGAAGAAAACTGATAAAAATATAAAGGTGCCATTGAAAAGGGCTGACTGATTCTTTGAGATTAATCCATGGCTTCAGATTGGACCAAAACTCGAGCGTCACTGAACTCTAAACCTGACAGTTCTTCACAGCTCTGCCCTTTCACCCGAGGGCCTCTGCTAGGGCACCATGTGCAGGACTTCCTCTGAGAACACAGGATCACTTTGTATCCCTAGACGTGGGCTCCGAAGACGCAACATCAAGCATGCAGTGTTACCAGGGGTTTCAACCTGTGCATTTTCTTCTGTTTTTGTATCGCTGGTTGTTGTGACAACAGTTTTATAGTTGCTATGAGCGAGAGTAAGAAGGTCCGGTAGAGCTTTCCAGAGAAGACTGGGAAGCCCTTCTTGTCAGAGGTGCCAAGGTTGGATCTACTAGGGAGGAAGGAGGGAAGAGTTTGAACCATCCAATCACCATGTTGGATAGTTCCAGTTCGTCTAAGAGTATCTGGGCCACTCCCATAAAGGATTTGTGATCCATGCGACCATAGTCTCCCCAGACAATGATCTGTTGGCAAAATATAAGTAACATTAATATAGATATGCGTATCACAGCAGATGAGCAAGCCATAACTAAAACAGAAAAACAAGTTCAGCTGATATGCTGAGGCCAAGGGTCCAGTTAAGTAGAGGTGTCTGATTAATGGCAATATTGCCTTTACCTCCCAGAAGCCAGGTTACATTGGGGAAAACTGCACATTATTGTTATGGTCTGAAGCCACACGGGGAAACTGAGCTGGTGTGTAACCCACATTCACAAGTCTATGGCGAATTCTCCTATAAGGGGAATAGCAACCAGCACAGCTTTCCAGTACTGGCCACTGCTTTGCTGACAGAGACTCTCAGCTGTGAGGAACAGAAAAGGATTCAACAGAAGAGACAGGCTACCTAAGGTCTGGCCTCATGAAAGTCCTTTCCTAAGTCACAGGTCAAAGTGAGTACGCACCTGTAACACCTTTCCCTGGGGGCTCTCTTCAAAAGATAAGAGCTGCTGATACAGGGGCTCCAGCGTCTTTCTTGCCACCTTGGTTTTCTTTTTGGCTATGCAGACTCCATTGTCTAAAAGATACACCTTGACATACGGTGCTTGGGAGAGAAAACAGAGCAAGTAATGACCATGGCTAAGAAATGCCCACTTCATGGGGACAAGAACAACCTCATTGTCACTGAAGGGCTGGTGGCGCTCTAGCCACTGGCCTGCCTTCTACTCAACACCAGAGTGGACACTTGTCATCCATTCTGATTAAGTATGCTGACATAGCCTTTGAGGGTCTTCCCCCCCCCCATCTTCGTGTATAGATTAAATGTTGAATGAAATAAGGTACAATGCTTCCAGTCACTAACAAGATTCAAGAGCAATGTCTTAGTCTTTAAATTACCAAAATTTTGATCTCATTAAATGTGAGAAATGAGGCTATTTTATTCACCCACTCATGTAGCTCCTTTATCATGCAAAGACATTTATTAACTGGTGATGGTGTAAGTTCCAAAGTAACTGAGAAGGAGCTCACCAGACATTCTATGACTACAACCTTATATGATAGACACTTTATGAAAACCATTATTCCCACATGTCACATGCTGTTAATATGGTGAAGGAGTCAACTACAGTACAATTCCAAAGTGATGCAGTCAGTAACACACACTTTATTACAAAACTCCTTCAAGGATTGAGGACTTGAGAGAGAAATGCAAAATCTTAAGTCAGTACAGGTGCTGGGGATAGGGATATTTTAAGAATTCACAGCTTGATGTACTGGATCTACTGATCACTGCACAACACAGTTAAAGTCTGAGCCAAACTACTTCTTGGGATGCTTCCCGCTGAAACATGTGGCATCCAGTGATGGCAGAGCCTCCTACATACTGCAGGAACGAACAGTCGCCTTAGAGCAGCCAGCACTCATAGGCTTATGGAGCGGGATGGATTTAATCTATTCTTTTTCTAATTCCTGAACTTGAAGGAGGACTAAAATAAATACTGAAGGCCCAGGTGAACCGAAGGGATGACATAAAACCACAGCTAACTGGAAGACACACTGCTAGTGCACAAACTGTGATAGCGCGGCTAAGTCAGAGATGGAGGTCTCAGCTATGCATGCTCCCTCCCAGACCCCTGGCTCACATGCAAACTGCTTCCATCCCCGAGCAGCACAACAATGGAGTTATCCACTCCCATCCTGATCAAAAAGATTTCAGCAAAGATAACCTTTATATCGAAACAACATAGATCATGAGGAAGAACAGAAAAATATCTTCTGTTTTACCTGGCAGTGTCTTGGAACCTGGTTTTACAACAAGGCCGCGAGCTCGAATGATTTCTACCTCCAACTGTCCCTTTTTGTCCATCATTCCCACTTGAATGTCACCTGGTGGCACAGAGCGAAGACAATAAGAGTTAGGAAAAATGCTTGTGCCAAAGACATTCCCCAGATGTATTAAGTCCCAAGATAAATTCTCTAAGATGTCAATGTTTTCACTGATGCCTTCCTTTAAAAATGACCAGACATTACAAAAGAAAACACTAAGAACATCTACTGTTAAAATCTAGAACTCTTTATTCTTGCTAGTAATCCTGTTTAAAAATAGCATGAAATTGGGGGAAACATTATTTTCAATAGTCTAAAGGACAAAAATGAAAACACGAGACAGAAATTCTTACCCATTGCAGGAGTAGCCAGTGTCTGGCGTCCCACTAGCTGAGCAGGGCCCAGGCCATCAAGGAAATCGCTGAACTGGCTGTCAGAGGCCAGGCGGACACCAGGGAAAATCAGACTGAAGGCAAAATGACATATGTGATTAAATCCTCAACCTTCTTTGCTTTCAAGCAAGCCTGAGTTCCCTGCTGGCCTCACTGGTGTGGTGGGGCTAAGATGCCGCTGACATTTATCAGACTCCACCAATCCCACACCACATCCCATAATTCTCAGTCCATCTTACATTCTACAGCCTCCCATGCACCTGCCACACCAAGCAGGCTTCTGCTCATGTGTCTTCCCTTGCTTGGTCTAGGGGAGAGGGGGCAGGAGAGATCATTTCTGTCACGCATGCTCAGTCCACACTGAGCACTTATTCCGAAGCATGCTTTGCCATGTTTAATGCTCTTAGATAACTTCTATTATTTTTCTTTTTACAGGTGAAATCACGTCTGGATCATCCCCGTCGGCATGCCACCATACTGCCATGTCATCTTAGAAAACACAGCCCTTCTGACTGCACTCTTCCTGCAGCCCACACCCCACTTCTTCCTGCACCCTTGCAGGGTGCTTCACTCCCCCTCTTTTTTATTTTTTTTTATTTTAAAACTCTAATCAAATGCTTGTTTCAAAATCCCCAAATTTCTCTAGTCAAAAGTCAGCCAATGACTTCAGTAGTAAATTCTGCGGTCACTGTTCTGTCCTCATGGAAGTGAGCAGATGAGCACAATTAACCTGCCCCTGTTCCCTGAGAAATCTTTCCATATCACTTCCTGGAGACTCTGGGATCCCTCTTTCTCTCTCTTGCCATTATGTCTTTCTCTCTGCCAGCTGTGTCACAAAACACGCAAACTCCATCTTTTACCTCTTATTTTTCCAGGTGTTTGAGTCTGTGAAATACTGGCTGGCACAGAGCTTCCCTGGCTCAGCCTTGTGCCCTGGGCTAGGCTTTCATTCCAACAGCTTAGTTGGCTAATAAGATATCTACTGAGCATCTGAAAGTTAACCTGTCCCAAACTGATAAACTGAAATCTCACCAAAGACAGACAGACACACACACAAACACACACTTCAGAAAATGCTATCTTTCAAATACTGTCTTTCAATTGCTCAGCTGTGCACTCATCTTTCATCTGTCATGCGGAAGTCCTAACCCACAGCGTGCCTGTGTTTAAAAAAATGTCCCACAGCACAGATATACATCAATGAAGGTTACATTAAGTCACAAGGGGTTGTGGGGGTAGGGATAATGTCAATGAATGAGGAAGTAAAAGAACACTTGGAATATGGAGGAAAAGGCTGCAGAAGATGTAAGATGCCCAGGAGTAAGAGAGAGAACTTCTTGTAATCCAAATCCATTAATATCTTCATCTTGAATTTTCAGCCTCTAAATTTTGGGAAAACATTTTTTTGTTTGTTTCAGCTACATAGCTATCATGTATCTTATCACATATCCAATGGTCTAGTGTCAAAAAAGATGGACAATGTGAGCTCACTAACGTTACCATTCTGGACCAAGTCACCATTATGTTTCTGCTGCATTACCCTAACACCTACTGAATGGCTTCCCTCTTGTACCCATCAGCAGTCAGAGTGATTTGATGAAGTTAAAGCCACTCCACTCATGTTAGAGTAAAATCTTCTATGTTATAAAACATACAAACTCATTCACCCTCACCCCACACCCTTGTCTCTCATTACACTGTCCCTTCCTTCCACAGGCCACAGCCCACTGCTGTAGGCAAACTCTCTGTATAGTGCTCAGCTCTGCTTCAGCTTGGAATGTCCCTCCTCAAACACAGCTGCCTCCGGGGCATAGTTACACATGCTGTTTGTCTCCCTTATGGGAAATCCTACCCTCATCCTCTCATTTATTTTCAAAGTCATTGTTACTATGTCTGGTAATGGTTTGGATATTGTGGCCCAGACACAGCTGAAATGCATTCATCATGTAAGCTCTTCATAAACTCTAAGAAAGTGAACCAACAGGAGGGCTCAGTGGGGAAAGGCTCTTGCCAGCAAACCTGAAGGTTCAGTTCAATCTCCAGGGGTTGCATGGCCAAAGATGAGAATGGACTCCAGCAACTTGTTCTCTGATCTGCACATACATGCCAGAGCATGACGTTCTCATTCCTCTCTGTCTTTCTGTCTCTTTCTCTCACACATGTACACACAGTAATAAAATTAAGGGTAATAAAAATTAAAATAAAAGCTAAGGAAGTACGTAGGTTCATTTCTTCAGAGATGGGCTATGCATAGAAGAGATGAAAAGTACTGAAATAAGGTCTTAAGAGATATTTAGTTGAACCTCTCTCATTTTTCCATGCCTTATTTTATCCTCAGCACTTAGGTTACCCAATTTACCATACATTTGTTAGTTTCCTTATAAATTTAATTTTTTATGAAGTCTATCTTGTCTTTTGGCCTGGATGGAGATGGGTTTTGCCTCTTTTGTTTGGTGCTCAACCTTCAGTTCTTAAGGCCAAGCCTAGAGTACTGACGATAATCCTTCATGTTAGGAATGGTATGTGATTTACCCAAAAACTAAAGTGCCAGAAACAAAGAAAAGAACCTTGATCTCCCCTTGCTAACTTGGTTCCCATGATTCTGAAGCCCACTATCTTAAGTTCTGATTTGATTCGCTTGCGTGATTTACACCTCCAACTCACAGCACACTGTCTGAAACACTAAGAAGTAATATTTGTTGAATGAATTTATGAGTGTTCATGGCATTTCTTCAATAAGATGGTAAACATCTGAAATGGAAGTCATACTTGAAACATTTTTATATCCCCAGCAGCTTTATAATAAGATCATAAACTTGTATGTGGGAACCATGAGGTAAACACTTTTACAGTCCAGGCAATGATTCACAAAGACCAGAGCTCACAGCACATTTATCTTCACTCTTCCTTCAAAAAGAACACATTTCTTTAGCATGCTGCACTGAGGCACTGCATGCCTGCCCTTCACTCCTTTGAACTTCCTTGAAGATCAGCAAATCTAGGTTTTTTCCTCTTCACCTCAAGTCTCACAAATTCCACCTGTTTATAGAACCCTATTTAAAAACCACACGATTCTGTTCCTCTCCTTTACTTATATAATCATGTTGGACAAAATGTCATTAGCTTATGTGATTAACGGTAAGCCGAAAGTCCTGGCGGTCTCGCATCTGTAAGCTGGCCACAGTGTCTGAACATGGCACACTTCCGTGACAATGGCAGGTTGCGCCTAGGTCACTTTCCTCTCCCGAGATGCTTTCACTAAGTACACTGTTTGAGACAGACCTACCCCATGCTCATAAACCTTTCCAAGTGTCTCATGGTAGTGTTCAAAGTAAAGCCATACAGAGAAAAAGGTTTACCAGCTTTTTGTTGCTATTGCCTTTTGGCTGTTGTTTCACGGCATTAAATTATATAACTTTCAGTGTATAAAACCAAATATAAATAAGAATTCTAAAATTTTCAATAGCATCTCTTCAACATATCAAAGATTTTTTACATTAAAACTCTTTTTAAATTCTTTTGTGATTGGGTGTTCTTTTTTCCCCATGCACTTGTCTCTCCACCATGTGCAGGCAGAGCCTGTGGGAGTCAGCAGAGAGCATCTCATCTAGAACTGTAGTTACAGCTGTGAGCCACTATGTGGGAACTGGGGATCAAACGCATTCTTTGGAAAAGCTGCAATCAGTGCTCTGAACCTCTGAGCCATCTCTCCAGCCCCAGATCAGAGATTTCAGAAACTAATACTGCCCACATGGTATATATCCCTGTGGTTTTATTTATTATTTTAAGCTAGGATAAACTATTTTATTTGTAGGTTGAGAGCCACACCTTAGCATCTTGTCATAGAGGTAAAGCACTTTATCTCCCCCGAGTTATTTCATTCAAAATAAAATGCCAGACATGTCAACAGCTCAGTGGAGGGTGAAACAAATTCACAGGAATCAGCCAGAGAGGATGGAAATGGACCATGAGTCCCAGAGTTAGCTCTTGTGTGAGCAGAAAGAGGTCTATGTGGTTGGGGCCCCACTCACTTTCCCTCCGAGCTGTAGCTGTTCATGCTGCCATCCGTGGATTCCCGGCTGGCCTGCCGCGTCATCCAATTCCTCATCTCCACTGCCAACCCAGTTTCCGTGCTTCTCTGAACAGTGCTCCTTAACTTTTTACCTCCCGCTTCTGCAGAGACAGAAATTCAAAGGCATCACAGTTTTGTCACCACTGCCTTTTTACAGGACAGGACAGCCAGCACCCAGAGACTGCCAATGTGAACAACTGCACAGGGGCAGAGTTCTCAATGCCACACAAAAAGGGATTTTAAACCTTCCGAAACAAGGTCTCCTGAGTGAGCAGCACAAAGTCCTACCATTTATTTCCACTTGAGTGTTCAAACCATTCACACAGGAAACAAAAAGTTTCAATCCAAGAATAAAAAAAATAAGCTTGCTTTTACTGTAATACTTTATCAGATCAACTTATACCTCTTCATTTGGTTTTTCATTGTAATTCAAATGTAAAATTAATTCATACCTACGCCCCCGCCCCCCCCCCCCCCCGCCCATTCCTTTAGTCTTAATGAAAGAAACAGGCCTTTGTATTACTTACAAAGAACCACATGCTGAGGGATACTCAATTTTTAGCTTTACCTCCTACAAAAGATTTTTAGGGCAGTGGATATGAAAAAGAAAGAAAGCTATACAAAAGGGATAGCCCTACTTGACGGCCAGTGTTCATCTGTTGATAACTTCCAGACGATTGTGTAATGTAAAGTTCCTGAAGTATAAGTGAAGGATTGTTTAAGTTCTTGGCCTTGGACAGTGAGCTCCAATGTGTTTGCACCTAGTGAAGTTTCCCACAGAGGGCCACCAAGGGAGCAGAGCTGAGGACAGCCAACTGCGTGCATGGCAGAGCAAAGCCACGCTGTCTGGAGAGACCTGAGCTTCAGGGAGGGAGTAGGATTTGAGCTGGGCTTGAAAAATGGGCCAACTGGGACTACAGAAAAAGAACACTGTGTCTTGGGCAAGACAAAAGAGCAAAACCGGGAGTGACCATGTGCAGAAAAGGAAGCGCCACACAGAGCATGTGAAGGAGTGGTGGGAAGTGGGGTGTGCTTGAAGAGCCACATCGTGAAGAGCCCAGCTTGTTGGAATTTGGAAGGTCTATTCATTTGCTTCTTGGCAGGCTTACATTTTTCTTCACACTGACTACATAAACGCCATTAGCATTTGGAGATAAACAGCCATAGGACATGCTCTTTCAGCAGAAGGTACTACCAAGTTCTTTTAAACGCTGTTGGTGCTACTGACGTGATGAGAATCTTTCACCAAGCTTCTTATATTTGCTTTGCTTTGAAACACTGCTTTAAATTTCACTCATTTCTCATTTCCAGCTTTGGTACATATTAAAATGCTTTATAATAGACACAAATACACATTATAACTGATCTCCAGCTAATCAAAAGCTGCTGTTTTGGATGAGTAGCAAACATGTTATACTTATCAATGGTAAGAAAACATAAGGCTTCCTGTACCAATGCAGGAAAGTTCTTTATCGTAGAAGAATGTTGGTCTATTGACAGGATGCGATTCTTTTCACCAACCTTCTCATATTTGTTGCACTTTAAAACACTCGACTAGAAATAACCTTAAAAAAGCCGCCAGTGGAATAAGTGACTTCAGCAGGGCTCACCAGTGGAGGCTACCGTGAAAAGTTACACCATGAAAAAGATGTATGAACCAAACAAATCAGTCCACAAATTAATTCTAATTGTTAAGGGAAGAAACGGATCCTTCAACATGGAAGATGGAACCACCACTATCTTAATTAAGTCATTGGTAACTGAAAAATGGGGATAGTTGTATACACCTTATACCCCTCTTGATATAAAGCATACAGAATCACCTATCAAGTTGTTCTGGACAAAAAATGTATAACCTGTTTCTAATCGAGTCTTCCAGTTTTTCAAAAACACAGAAGGTAATAAGACACAGAACATGCACATATGATGAAGCTAGAGGAAACTCGGTTGTGGGATATTATTCAAGACAATTGGCCCAGTCTCCTCACAAGGTACCACCACAAAAACAAGCAAACCAGGTCAGGTAACCTGCTAACTTAAGAGACAGCAAGGAACAGAGGTAGCACATGGCAGTTCAGTGTCCAAGTGGCTTCCACAGTAACGGGGACAGGGACTGTCTTTGACATGAACTGATTGGCCTGTTCTTTGATCACCTCCCCCTGAGGGGGGAGCAGCCTTACCAGGCCACAGAGGAAGTCAATGCAGCCAGTCCTGATGAGACCTGGTAGGCTAGGATCAGAAGGAAGGAGAGGAAGACCTCCCCTATCAGTGGACTTAAGAGAGGGGCATGGGTGGGGAAGGAGGAGGGAGGGTGGGATCAGGAGGGGAGGAGGGAGGGAGCTACAGAGGGATACAAAGTGACTAAACTGTAATTAATAAAAATAAATTTAAAAAGACAGCAGGAAGATGTAATCAAGACAGTGACCTTGGGTGTATGGACTTTGCCTTGTTAGTAAAACCAAAGTGAAATAACTCATTTTAAACAAAGTCCTATCTAGCTAATTTTAGGACAAGTAGGGAAAATTTGAATACAGATTGGATATTAGATGAGATGAAGAAGCTGGTAAACTTTTAGGTGGATTATGATACATATTATAATTTCCTTACTATTAAGGAGATATGTGTTAAACATTTGGATGCAAAATCATCTATTATCTGCAATTTATCTTCAGATGGTATAGAAAAACAAATATACACATGCATTAAGAGAGTATTTTTAAGAAGATGAGGTGTCAAAGTTGACTGATCTATTCATCAATGTAATGTTATACCACTTGTATGTGTGTCTATGTGGTGCAGGCATGTATGTGCATGATTGCATATGTATGGACACGTGTGTAGTTGCGCATACATGTGGCAGCCTGAGGCTAATCTAGGTAGTCTTCCTCTGCTGCATTCCATCTTCCTCACTGACACAGAGCCTCTCAGCTGACGATTAGCCATCATGAAGCTCTAATTACATGTAGCATATAATTGCAGGCAGATCCGTGCCTTCCCTGACATTTACGTTTCTCCATGCCTAGGATCCAAATTCCAGTTCTCACTCTTGTGTAGCAAGCCCTTTACCCTGTGATCCATCTTCCCAGTCCCTAATATTTTATTTCAGAGTGATCTCCAGATCACAAAGTAGTATGTTTTCCCCCTCCGAAATCAACAGGACAGGAGACTGATAGGAGTGAGTCTGTGGGACAGCTGAGTCCCTGCTTTAATATTCCTATCTTTAGCACTGCCCCAAGTGAACAACTGTCACCACCTGTGACATGTTTCAGTGCCTCTGAGATGTGGGATGAGGATCTAGATACATACAGGGAAATGGCGTGTGACCTAGGAAGGAACCAAGGTTTATGAAGACCTTGGGACACAGCCTCAGCAATTCCAAAGTCTATTGTTTTCTATTTAATCTGACACTATCAAAGAACAATGACTTCAAAATATGCTGTTAGTGGGTGATGAGAACCAGACACCACTTGGCTAAGAATAACAGCATTCAAAAACCAGGGGAGGAATGCAATTCTCTTATCTGTGATAACTTTATTCACATATCCTCTTCATAATTTTGAAAATCCTCACTTTTAACACACAAAGCGTCAGAGGGCCCAGCTCACCACAAGGTTCCCTAAAGCCACACAGCAAGTGACAGGACCAGAATATGTATGCAGGTGTCAGACTCTGAGCTCTCTGCTATTCATTAATTTCCTGTTAGAATATAATTAACTGCCTGGGTAGTTGTGCAGTTGACTGTGAGATGATACAAAGAAGCCCCTTGAGAAGGAGTCTGGTGGACTAGGAAGAATCGGAGCTTCAAACCAGTCAGCCCTGGTGTCAAATTGCTTCTCTACGCTTAACAATTTGTACAGCACTGAACATGTCACGCCTTGGGGCTATGTTTTCAGACTTTGAGACAATAACACAATAAGCAGGATGTTGGTGAGGGTTAAGGTAAATGAACATTTACAGAGCTTGGAAGGGCTTCAACCAAGGCAGGGTTCTAGGTTCCAGATAGGGAAGAGGGTCGGCATTCTGCCGAGTCTTGGCTACTAACTAGGTGGTTGTATGCACTTCTAAGTCACAGAACCTCTCTGGGTCTGGACGAGAGTATGAAAAGGCCAGGGAGAGGGGAGCACATGAGGCCTGACATCTATTGTCTCTTCAAAGTATACATGATTAACAGCCTACACTGAGGAGGTATGTAACCCACTGTCACAGAATTAAAAGTTCCTAGCTAAATGACTATTTATAGTAGTCCTTAAAAACTTGTCATTTTATATATTCCATGACCTGAAACATTTATAAGTTTTCAGTACCATAAACATCTTTATGTCACATTCACAATAAATCCAATTTAACTTAAATATAACACAGTGTGGTGATTCATGTGCCATGTTCCACACGGTGTGTCCTGTTTAGATTGCTATGCAATCTAAAGGCTGAATCCTTGTAACAGCGAAGGTCTGTGAGTGAGTGAGTGCAAATGAGGCCGGCGGGACTCTGTGCAGGTCCTGACGATCCTATCATTCTACCTGGCAGAGGGATTTTGCTAATTGACTAAGGTAAGCTAATTAGTTGTTTAAAGGCAGGGAGATGAGCTGAATAGGCAGGTGTGACCGTTACAGGCCTTTAGAAGAAGAACATTTTCTCTGGCTGGCTCCAGAAGAGGACATCAGAGAGAGCAGAATCACAACAAAGATTCTTCGTACCTTTGCTGGATTGAAGATGGAAAGGGGCATGTGTAAAAGGCATCACAGCTGCCGGGAGTGAGTCCTGGCTGACAAGCAGCCTTACAACTGCAAGGAACTGGATTCTGCCACCAGTCTGAGTGCCCCCGGAAGGCCTCCAGGCAAGAGCTCGGCCAGTGCTCACATCTCTGGGCGCTCCACACAGTCATCCCGTGATGGGCTTGAGAGCTGATAAGTATGTGTTGGTTTGGGACGCTGACTGTTACAGCAGCACATTATGATTCCTTTCTCAGATTCATTTTTAAATGGAACATACATGAAGAGATTTCATTATGATTGTGGGGTAGACAATCAAAATTGTTAGCAATTGTTAGGTGTGCTTTTAAAAGTGAACACTATGCGCATGCACAGATATACATATACATAGCATATTAAACAACACACTAGCAGTAAGTCCTTGAGTTAAAGCCCATGTTGGGTTGTGGTTGGGACCGTAAGCCACTCACTTGGGTGTACTGTATTTCAGGCATTTGGGGATGATGCCTACAGGTAAAATCACGTTCTTCAATTGCCAAACACCACAGGCAGAAGGCAGCTCAACAGGAGGCATCCTTGTCATCCTGCTCTGCTTATTCTCATGTCTCATTTACTTGGTATTCCTTGTATTCAAAGAAAGCCACTTGATTAAAAGCCCAAAGTGTCAGTTTCCCCTATATCAGAAAAGTCTTCAAGTGGCTGGACAACAGATGACAAGGAGCCTCACTGCTACTCTCCTGGAGGCCATCTTACTGCCCTGCCTGCTACAAGGCTTGACCTGTGACACCAAGCTAAACTTCATGGTGATATCATTTAAACCCTAGATGTACACTCATTACCATGCTTTACTTATATATAGGAAATCTCATCAATGTAGTCAGAATTATTCTGGCTTCATGGTTTTCTTGCCATCAATAGAAACAAGTTTTAGGAATAGGCTGGAAAACTGGAATAGTCCTAACTTTTTTTTAGTGTAGACCACAACTCATGTGCTTTAAGTTAGTGAGACAATTTCTTATCCAGAATTACTCCTTTTCAAAGTGAGTATAATATAGAGAAGCCACCTGTATTACACAATAAATATTTTTTTAAATATGAGACTAGAGAAATGGTTAAGAGCACTGGCTGCTCTTCCAGAGGACCCGGGTTCAATTTCTAGAACCCATATGACAGCTCACAGCTGTCTGTAACTCCAGTTCCAGGGGATCTGATAGCCTCACACAGACATCATGCATGCAAAACACCAATGCTTGTAAATTAAAACAATAAATCAAGAAAAATTTTAAAGCAATAAACAAGAAGTTCTCAAATGATTAATATATTTATGAAGTAATTTTGGGATCTGTGTTACTATGCGTTTGTGTGTGTCCTTATTGTGAGAATGAGACACCTGAGGCCTTCAGTAGCTACTTGCTTTTCATTTGTTGATATTTACATAAAAAATCATTAGTAATTTCAAGTTGATACTTGTATTCTATGGTATTCTGCTAACTTTTCCAACTTCATTGACAGAATTACCTCTCGCAGCAATCGTGGCCACTGTGGGTTTAATGCTTCATCAAGAGATTTCAAACCAGACATTAAAAGAGATCATTTTGTCAGCCTTATTGGTCCTGTATGATATCACTATAGGCCACTGTCACGAGTAAGCACTATCACTACACACAAAGGCTTGGGAAACTTCTAGGACTTTTCACTCTAGCAGATATAATTCAAACCTCTGAAAGTTTAAACAGGCGCATTAACAGAAATCGCCCATCTTATAATTTCCTTTGGTTAATCAAAGATCTGCATAAAATGTGAAGCAGAAAGGAATGGGAATTAACAGGTGGCTCTCAAAATTGTTTCAGAATTTAACTCAAATATACTTAATCTAAAATCTTTGCTACATCCACTATCAAAGGTGAAAATCTGGTAGCTGTATTAACAGCGAGCTACAAGAAGAGGCCACAGTCACGGTACAGTATGGCTAGCAAAATCTACTTATTTCCCCATGTTTGAGGCGAGGTGTGGTTATGTGACTTGCTTGGCCAATGACATGCAAGCAGAACTGTTGGGTGTGACTTCGGGATGGGGATTGAACAGCTGCTGCATGCCTAGCCATAGGCCTCTCTCTGTGGAAGCAGACAGTCAGTCTCTAGCAGCCTGACCCCTGAGCACAGCTCCACCCCCAAATACACGTCCCCACTGGATGTGGAGCAAAAGCAAGCAGGGTTTATTCTGTGTGAAGCATTTACGTATACTCAGTTGTCATTTAAACCCAACTAAACTTATTTTGACAGACACACATATAACTGCATGAAAAAGGAGGCTTAAAATTGAAGCAAAACTCAACTGCTAAATTCAAAAGGAAGGAAGGAAGGAAAGACAGAACTACTGTGTCTTGTCTTGGAACCTTCCTAGCTCCGGTCTTCATAACAGCACAATATGTTTTTTTTATTACAAGTAAGAAAATGGGCCAAGCCCACAGTTGGTAAACAACACATATTTTAATTTTAATTCTGACAGTGCTGAATGAAGCTCACTGTTCCTTCTCAAAACAGGCTGCTTTACATCTTCATTTACTATTTTGGGCACTGACTTTTAACCAGTGACTTGAAACCTCATCAACTTTCTCCTTGAATGTTGAAATAAGCTTAAAGTAATAGATTTATAAATAGTTTTGGGATTCTGATCATTCATACACTCTTGTTCACTCATGAAACCCGAAAAATTGTCAGTGTCACTGGTAGTTCACTAACCTTTGGCCTCATGAGTGCAGTGACAACTTACACTTAAAACAGAGTAGAAATGTGTTAGAAGTAGTTACTCCCTACACTCATTGCAATCTCTGGGCATGTTCCTTTAGATCCATCCAACCAACAGGTGGAGATTTCACAGATGATGCCCTTACAGTCACAGAGTCCTGACGACATTGTAAAAACTGTGGAGTCAGCACCACAGTTGGAAAGGCCCTGGCCTTTCAAAGACAGAATGACCACAACAGAGGCCAGAGCATTCTCTCTCTTTGTGTGAAGGCCTATAATTATTAATACTAATTTTTAACAAGAAATAAAGCCAAAATCATGATACCTGGTATGTGGCTTCTTAGGTATGATCATTCTATTGCTCTTTATATAATAGTAAACTTACTTTGGTATTCTCAACATAATTAAGTATTAGAAACTGAAGCTCCCGGTCGTTTTTTGTTTGTTTGTTTTTACTTGTCCATTTTATTAGATTTTCATGTTCTCTCTGATGTTGCTGTCATGGACCAGTGGAAACCAGCCAGCTCTTATTCCAAAGTTAACCTACTAAGAGGAGTTCTTACAGTTCTTGGCTTTTTTCTTACTCTGTCATGCCAGGCTCTCCACAACGAGTAGAAACAGCATTGATGTCTTCATCGTTCACTGTTTCACACGCTGTGAGTGAGCTTGGATGGTATAAATTCAAGATTCCACTTAACTATTTGCAAACCATGGATAGGAACTTAGGTCTCTGAAACATAGCTTTCTTGTCTGTAAATCTTCCGTGAGATTTGCCTTATGCGATTGGGTACATGATCTATAGGTGGTGTTTAATTAACAGTGCTACACAGGATTACATACGGCATATGGCAGGGTCTTTGAAGCTCTGAATGCTATACAAATCTTTACTTAAAACCACTGCAGTCAGATGTGAAATTGCCTGGGCTTGTCTGCCATAGAATAAAAATAAAAATAAAAATAAAAATAGAAATAAAAGCTATCACATTGAATATAATAGCTAGCCTTTCAGCTACTGGTATGCATTGTCTATAAGCAAGTAACGTTTGTTAAGTTTTTCGTCTTGCCAACTTTCTTCCCAAGAGAAACATCCCATTCTGCATCTGTAGAGATTAACTTTGCAACATTCCACCTTTCTCCCTGCTTTGCAACTAGGGGATAAGCACAGGCTACAGCTTTGCTGCCACAACTTCACATCTTCATGCCGCTGAGTGCAAAAAGCATGGACCACAGACTTTGGGCCTCACAAGGGTTATGGCCAGAATATGTGAGTTCTAATTGCAAGGAGGCGACGGGCAAGCTGTGATGTACGTGGCATGCAGCAATGCATGTAGGGAGGCTTCAGTAGCATGGCTGTAAGCAGCAGGCCTAGCCTCTACTCTTAGGTTTCTAGGCCTCTGTAGAAATTCTATGACCTAATTCAACTTTTACTCAACAAATACAGTTTTTCTACCCAGGTGCCTGACTTCTGTGGAATGTTTTGTAAATAACAAATGTCTCTTGTTCCATTTCTAATTTGATAGAAAAATGTATTCCAGTTTACATAGTGCTAACCCCTAGATGGCACAGAGATTGCGTGACCCTCAAGCATTCTTGTACCTACTAGAATCAGAGCAGTCGATTAGTCAGTGCATCCCCACTCCCCTCTAAGAGTGTCTATTCATTCCTGAGAAGCACACAGAAAGCAGTCTTGCTCAAATCTCCAGTCACAGCCATATTCCTGTGCT
Organism: Psammomys obesus; assembly: GCF_907164565.1. Lineage (NCBI taxonomy): Eukaryota > Metazoa > Chordata > Mammalia > Rodentia > Muridae > Psammomys > Psammomys obesus. The sequence goes on from NW_026596079.1 coordinate 38,034,827, forward strand.
GGCTAGGGACAGAATGTAAAGGGAAATAACAAATACATGTAACACACAATCATGTAATTCCCTCCTATACAAGTTTTACTTAGTGGGTGAGGTTAGCTAGTAAACAAACGATGATGCCCCGGGCAATATGTACTGAGTTCTGTATGAGTGATCCTACATCACTAAGGGAACACAGCCAATAGAACTTCTGTCAGTAATGGAAATGCTCTGTGAAGGCATGATAGCCAATAATGTCATCTCCAAATTCATGGAGCTACTGAGAACTGCAGTAAGGCTAGCATGACTGAGAAAATAAAATTTCAATTTCATTAATTTATTTGAAATCAGATAGCCACATATGGCTAGTGCCTCATATATCACATCTATAGGTTCTAAAAGGGCAAAATATTTTAAATAGGCTCATACAGAAGGTTTACATAGTAACCTTAAGTCTCAACAGTACGCCACGACATGTATTACCGTAGACATCGCACACAAAAACAAGCTAAAGTGAAAGAGCTTACGTTTCTTACTTGGGTCACTAACAAGGCAGAGGTGGAATTACTATTTCAAACCTAGGTTCATACAAGTTTTTCCCCACTGACAGAAGCTCTTGCAGCTTATAGAAGACCTTCCAGATAGATGAGATGTGAACTGAGCATTGATGGGCAATTAAGACATATGCATAGTGGTAGTGGAAGAATAGTAAGGCATGAACAGAACTCTGGGGGCAAGTCGGCTTCATTTTATACAGTTAGGAGCTAGATTTTGAAAGACTTAGAATGTCAGGATAAAGGCTGACATTCTAAGAAGAAGAAATAGCATCTTCTGGTTTGTTCAAGAGCAGTGGTTCTCAACCTTCCTAATGATGAGACCCTTTAATACAGCTCCTCATGCCCTGGTGACAGCCGACCGTAACATTATTTTTATTGCTCCTTCATAACTGTAATTTTGCTACTGCTATAAATTGTAAACATCTGTGTTTTCCAGTGGTCTTAGGAGACCCCTGTGAAGGGTAACCCCAAAAGGGCTATGACCCACTGGTTGAGAACCCCTTCTCTAGAGGCAGTGAAACTAGATTGGGTCCGGAAAGCAGAGAGAGCTTTGGTGTTATTATCAGAGGTTTCAGAGATGTGCCCATTGGTTCCACGCAGCCGAGGTGCCAATAAGGATGAGAAGAAACAGCAGAGAGAAGCCCGGAAGGGAGTGAATTTCCTTGGTGGAGGTTGAAAACTCTGTGTTCTCTGGGTCACATTTGGTCAATAAATGTGTTTGTTTGTTTCAAATAATGTTGAGATATTAAAATTTTGCTGCCAATATTTTAAAATTTAAGGGTTTATGGGAAAAACCGAGTTTATGATCATGATGGGGCAAAAGCAAAAGTCAGTGTGCCAACCTGGAATGGAGTCAGCTTGGCACTGCTCAAAATGACTGCTCACCACTCTTCTCTGGGGAGGCTCTCTCCAATTTTTCAGTCCTTTCCAGTTCCTCTTCTGTCTTAAAGTGGTGTTACCCACACCACTTTCTACAAAAACCCTAACAAAACAGCTGTTACCAAATGATCTCTATTTTAAATAGCTAAAATAATTTTCCTGCATTTTAGTCTCATGAAATAAAATCTAAATCAAGATATTCTTATCTAGACAAAGCAGCTACTTGGGAGATGTAGAGAAAACGCAGTGTGCCCCTTTTCTGTCCACAAAAGCACATTACTAATATGATCTGAACCCACGTAAGGCCCTGGCCACTAATATTAGACAGGACTCAGCTGGCGGTGAAATCCCGCTGGAGTTTTGGGATTGGGGTTGAGAGGACATGGTTTACAGACTGGTGGAGTTGTAACACAGGAGCCTAGAGGTGATATGCGACCATGATTCACTGGACATGTGCTTTGGGCAATAGAGCAAAAGAGAGAGCTGGCCACCAAAACAAATGGAGCAGCCATGTGAGGTAGAGTGAGTGCAAGAAAGGAATGAGGGTGCTCCTGGCTTCCTCTGGATGACTCTGTTCACAGATTTGGTGAAAAATCTCTGCAAAAAATTATTTGCATTAAAATATCCCATTTTCACTTCCAGATTTAAAAGATTCAAACCTAGAATGGAAACTGTTATTTTATGGAAGCATTTTTTTTTTTTCAAATACCACACCTTATAAATACATGGCAACAGGTAAATTTCCTTCCTCCCCAGTCAAAAACCAGTACAACCTGAGGTAGAACAAATACAGAAGGGCTTCTTCAACCTACAGTAATGGCCTGGCCTATCACAGCAGAGAGCCTCTTCACGGGTGAGGAGCTCAGTTCTGGGTTGGGCACAGTCTTCAGAGGTGATGGTGGTTACCATGACAACTTCCTAGTCAGTTTCTTCTGTATGCCATTTTATACAAAATGTCTCCACAGGGAAACTTGGTCCCCTTGCCAGATTAGAATGTAATGAATCTAGTAAAGTATGAAGGCAAATTGGGATCTAATTTGACTTCTATATTAAAGTTTCCAGTTACTTTAAGGCAGTGGTTCTCAACCTATGGGTCATGGAAGTCAAAGACCCTTTCACAGGGGTCGCCTAAGAACACCAGAAAGCACAGATATTTACATTACAATTCATAAAAGTTTTGAAGTAGCAACAAAAATAATTTTATAGTTGGGGTCACCATAACATGAGGAGCTGTATTAAAGGTCGCAGCATTAGGAAGCTAAGGGCCACTGCTTTAAGTGCACTCTCTGGACCAAAGACAGTGAAAAAATGATGATTTCTTAGGTTAAATATGAGTTGAAGTGTCCATCCATTTTCTTTAACTCCAAAATATCTTGCTTTACTTTGTCTGCCTTAAGTACAGATCTAACATACAAATTTATAAGTTTGATTTGTACTCATTTAACAAAATGATTTTCATATAAAATTATAATGCTAGAAAAATTATACCTGTAAAAAACCCACAGAAGCCTATACATCTCTCTCTTGGCCCAGTTTGGCTTTGGAAGATGTAGCAATACTATTATTAGACTTAAACTGTCTAGATCATACATTGAGAAACTGTGTATGAGAGTTAGTTTTACTGGAATTCAGCATGAAAAGAACAGTACAACTATTCAGTTAGTATTAGCATGACATCTGTTTTATACACACAGTAGAGTTATACTGATATGGAGAATATCTTCTTTCAACAGAGCAAAGGTGAAGATCTAGCTGTTTATCAAGCAACCACGGTTTCTAAGACTTAAGTGTCCCACTAACTCTTCTTCAGGCTTCACATCATTCTACTAAATGAATGGCCTCCTAAAGGTGTGTGTGTGTCTGTGTTTACATAAGTCTTTTGTTGCCGAGATGGGTTCTATATAGCTCATCGTGGCCTCAAACATGTGGTCCTCTTGCCTCTGACTCCCCAGTCCTGGCAATTTCAGGCTTGTACTATTCTGACTGGATCGTTTCCTGCAGTAATCCTTCACAGACTCGGTAGCACATGCAGGTGACTTTTCCTCAGGTTTCTAGTGACTTTAAGCTATTTTCATTTCTTTGCTGATTTTCTTATAATTTAATTTTCAACTGGCTGGCACACAGAAGGAATTAAATGCTAATTTACTTAGGTACTTTGTGTTAAGTTAACAGGATCTCTAGTGAATGGTTGCCAAATTACATTTCAATCAGAGGTGGCAAGGTGTAAAATAACAGGGAAGTAAATTTTTTTTTCACACAGAATATGTATAACTAAACAGGACCATGACCTTAGAACCATGTGGGACATACAGATGGCCTCTGGGAGAATCTCATGGTTAGCAACTTTGCTACAGAAACATTTTTTTTTTTTCTTAGAACCAATGGGTGGGAAGCTATAGGATTGCTTCTACAATTACAAATGGAAACATTGCCTTAAAATAGTTCCTATAGTCTTTTAAGTGCTTATAGTTACAGTAATGGTCTGTATCAGGAAGAAAGAATCAGTGTTGGAACCAAATAGATCACACAGTGAAACTATAACATATTCAACTAGAAATCAATGATAAGGTAAGTGAATATAATTTATAAATTGTTCAATAACAGGGAAAGCAGTATTGCCATCACTTTTCTCTAAAATAACCTCAGAGATATGGAGAGCATATGGAGTATGTTCTTTCTGAAATATGTCCGGGGGAAAGGATAAAAGAACACACTTGAAACATATGCAGAAAAGATGAATTAACTTATTTTGCATATAGAACTATCCCTTCTACTCTGACTCAAGTCAGACACACTGGGGTTTGTTTTCTGTAAGCAATATGTTTACTTTCTCTGGGTCTATATTTTCACTAGAGTAAAAAAACAAAGATAATCTTCTTGAAGAATTTCCATGGAATAACAATACATAGAAGCTGCACAATTAATGGTAGCTATTATTGCTGTTCTTGGTTTTCGATACCATAGCCTCCTAAAAGGAGATATACTACAACTATTGTGAAACAATATTTAGAACCCTGCCGTCATCAGTATAGAGTCTGGACCCACATGATGGGTTTATACACTAATTCTGTTATTTCCTGGGGGAGGGGTCTGGGCAAACAATTTTCAAATATGTGTAGGATGCTGTTTTATGGATGGTTAGAAACTCATGTTACTGACACCCGAGACTGCATTTTACATACTCTCCAGGGTTTTTTTTTTCCCAAGTTTTTTTCGAAACAGGGTTTCTCTGTGTAGCATTGGCTGTCCTGGACTCACTTTGTAGACCAGGCTGGCCTCAAACTCACAGAGATCCACCTGCTTCTGCCTCACTATTTCTGGAGAAAAAGCCTTTTAAAATGATTTAAAATGATGGGAAGAGAAGGAAAATGCTAGCTTTGTCATCCACCTAGCTTTACTGAACCAACTGACAGTTTAGCTAATCACCGTAATTAGAGACCACCACTTCCATTAAATGAGACGCTCTCTACCAGCATGAAAGTGTCCTGAAGCACTTCCTTTTCTGGTGAGCTGGAGCAGGCTTCAGTTATGACTGTAAAGTGCTTCCAAGTCTGTTACCTACGTGAACTTCCTGTGTTCTGCATGGTATCGCAGTAGAAGAATTACTGCAGAGAAACCTGCTCTGGACCAGTGGTTCTGTGTCTACAGATCTGTGGGGGACGCTGAGACGGTGAAAGGAGTGACGTGAAACAAAAGAAAGAAGTTTGGATCCATTTCTCTTGGCTGTAAGTTGACTCTAAGACAGTGAAGAATTCATTTGTGGACAGCCTCCTTGTTATGAGTAGAGGCATATATGGTGTACTTAAAAATACTACCTTCCTTGTGGAACATTTTGTCTTGGCAACTCAAGAAGCAATATTGTGGCACAGAAATCTGTTCCATTTTTCTCATATGTGTATGTAGAAACTTCCTTTCAGATTTGTCTGTGTGAGACACAGACAAGTGAATGTACTTTTAGTTTTGAAAACCTTCACATTTTGTTTAAGCTTTTCTTACTATTTCAAAAATGCTTGCAGGGTGGTATTTTATAAATCCCCAAATCCTAGTAATAACTTAAGCATGATGACAGCTTATATGAAGTAAGCTCAAGATTGAGGACTTGGCATTACATGCTTAGAAATAAGTCTACAATAGTCTACATTATTTTCAGGTACACCTAATGTTAATTTATAGCTTCAATACACACTAAGTTAGTGAGTGTGTGCAGTAAAGTACCCTGAGAACACAGGCTGTGTTTGTGACTCCAGACTTCAAGTTCTACTTCTAGTGCCAACTCGCTGAGCAAGTTTTTGAATTTCTTTTGGCCTCACTATCCTCATTTGTGAAACAGGGCTAACAAAAGGCTATGGGCCTTCCAAGCTACACACTGTAGTACCTAAGCAGTCCCTGGCTAGTAAGGAGTTAAAAAAACAAAACAAAACACCTACAGGAGGCTCATAACCAAATTTTGGGCAGAGTGCAGAGAATCTTATGAAAGAAGGGGGAAATAGAAAGGGAAGGGACAGGAGCTCCACCAGGAGAGCAACAGAACCAAAAAATCTGGGCACAGGGGTCTTTTCTAAGACTGATACTCCAACAAGGGACCACACATGGAGATAAACTAGAACCCCTGCACAGATGTAGCCCATGGCAGCTAAGTATCCAAGTGGGTACCTTAGTAAGGGGAACAGGGACTGTCTCTGACAATTAGTGGCTGCCTCTTTGATCACCTACCCCTGAGGGGGAACAGCCTTACCAGGGCACAGAGGAAGATAATGCAGCCAGTCCTGATGAGACCCGATAGACTAGGGTCAGATGGAAGGGGAAGAGGATCTCCCCTATCTGTGGACTTGGGGAGGGGCATGGGAGGAGATGAGGGAGGGAGGTTGGGATTGGGAGGGGTATGAGGGAGGGGGCTACAGCTGGGATACAAAATGAATAAACTGTAATTAATATAAAAAATAAAAATTAAAATAAAAAAACAGCTACAATTATGGTCATCCAGTTATTCAATTTGACTCCTTTTAATTGTTTGACTGTTGGACCCTTCCTAGAATTTTAAGTAAATTATTGTAGGAAATAAGTCAAATGTAAATGTATAAAACAGAAAAACAAGAATATGAAAATAAAAGTAATGTTTAAACAGGGAGTTACCTTGCTGTTATATCTGTATTTATGAGTCTTTTTTATAGAAAACTAGTATTGCAACAAGCCAGAAGAAACTTAGATAGCTGCAATGATTCAGTCTGAAGACTGACCATATCATTAATTGTCCAGTAGCCACTTTGTCCCTCCCTCTCCAGAGTAAACATGGAAAACTTTTATTTCTACCTGTTCCTAAAGCAGGTAGTTAACTAGGACTAGGGCGGCTTCCTAGTAAGAAATCACTGTCACAGAACAAAACCAGAGCAAATCTTAATTCTATACAATAGAGTTAGCAAAATGAGTAAACTACTCTGGGTCTAGGCCTATGGATGGACGCAGTTTGCAAGTAATGGTACGTTTAACATTATTGACATTAATTAACTGACAAATTTTCAGTGTTCGTTGTCAAATCTTATGACAGTTCATCAAGGAAGAACAGGAACTGTTACCCCAAACTTTATGAAGGCCTGCAAATTTCTCCGTGAGAAGTTCGAGCCAGTAGTCCCCTCTACTTACAAAGGCATCGTTGAACAGCGCAGGCAGCCTGAATCACACACGGAAGCTAGGGAACAAAGCTCCGTGTACACACTGCAAATGCAGCTCTAGTGTCCGCCTCCGCATCCAGCTCTTGGCTGTCACAGGTTGGGACACACACAGTTTTACTGCTGCGGGGTCCTCTTTAGTTTTCCAGCATTTCTGTCCTCCAGACTCCATGCTGACACAGAGACTGCAGGCTTAGAAGCAACAGCAGGAGGTGACTCCCACCTGGGCTGCACGCTCATTCAGCCTCCAAGTGCTCCATAAATCAAATTCACTAGGACAACTAGTTCCCGGGAAGCCTGTGCAACTCTGAATACGCGGCAAGCTGTGCTTCTCAGCCAGGTGCTCCAGAAGTCCCTAGGCCCAGTTCGAGGCTACTCAAGAGTTCGCACCTGAGGCCAACCCTCCAGCCACTGACCCCAAGCGATCTACAACAGACACAACACACAAGAGGGGCGGGAACAGGGGACCTCACCTCCGTCTTCTTCTTCCAGGGAGTTCATACAAGGAAAATAGCCCGCTAGAGCCTCAAAGGAGGCAGAGAGGCTACTCCGGCTCTGGGAGCGCTGCATGGAGCGCCCTGAGGCCCCCGTGCCCCCCAGCCCCTGCCGGCCCATCTTGGTGGAGGACCCGCTCTTTCCGCGGTACAAGATACGAGGCGTCTTGGCGGCTGGCGCGCGGCAACCGCTGCGGTTCCACAGCCTGTGGGTGGGGGGCCGGGCTGGTTCCTCAGAACCCTAGGTTCCGTCCCTGCCTCCCCGGCCCGGTCGGGCTGGGACGTTGCTGGGACTTTGGCTTTTCTGGAGAGGGACCAGGAGAGCCGTCAGGAGGCGCAGCTGATCACGGTGGAAGTCCGAGGTGTCACGGGGGAGCTGAGGATCCCGGAGGCTGGAGCCGCTACCCGGCGCCCTCCTCGCTGGGAGATGCTGCTGATGCTGAGCCCGCCGCCAATCAGAGGCTGCAGGGGGCGGCACCGCAGCGCGAGCGCCAGGGCGCACCGCAGGTTCTGGCCTGCAGACCCCTGTAGCCGCTGCAGTTTCCTTCCCTGGCAATGACCAGCACCTGGGAATGTGACTAATTAGGTGGAATGAGTTAGAATGAGTTACCTCAGAGTGGTAACATGTGGGGAAAATTCCTGGCAACCACTTTCCCTTAACAGTCTCTCTTCAGCAGCTGTTCACACTAATCAGGTGTAGAGAAGAGACACTGTCTTCAAATCATGACCATATTTTGACCAGGTCTTATGAACCCCCCCCCCCTTTTTTTTCAACTTTCTTTTAAAGTAACGGTAAAAAGTCAAAAGAGGAGCTCTTTAAAAAAAGAGACAACAGAAGCACCAACAAAGGAAAAAGCACAATGAGGTCCATAAAGTTTGCATTCGCTCCAGGAAACGAATTTCTTCTTTCTCTACATAAAGCAATCAGCTGCCCATTTTTTGCTAAGAATAACCATTAAGTGTAACATCACAGTAAAAGGTTAAATCCTAACAGAACATTGGAAGTAACACAGACATACTAAAAACAATAGCTGATAAGCAAAGTTACCATAATAATTCCTCAAGTTGGAAATTTTTGTCCCTGAACATAAAGCAATTTTGATAACATTTTACTAGGAGTCAGGGGAATGTCCTAAGTTTCCTAAACCTTAGATAAGCCACTTATCCCCTCCATTTTCCCAGGTGACACACACACATGCTCATGCACACACACATAGGGTTTTTATTTGAAGTACTGGGAGATTCAAATACTCAAGTTCAGCTAAGATTCAGCTTTAGCTAAGATCCAGTGAACACCAGGTGTCTGTAGATGCTTATAACAGTGATTTGAGCAGCTCAAACTCCCCACTGATGTGTGTTTACCCCCTTGCCAGAGGGGAGGAGTTAGGGGGTAGCAATAAAGCACTAGAAGGCAGAGTGTTAAAAAGAAAAATAATGCAAATGGAGGCCTGGGGTATGGATACATGGTGATGTAGAAGGGGTCATGTGACAGGTGATGTGTGAGGAGAGGTCTGAACGTGGAAAGAAGGCCCTGAAGGTGCTAACATAGGATGGCTGAGGAGCCAGTGAGAAGGACTTGGCTACCAGACGTAACACTTCAGAAAGTATGAGAAACGCATACAAGGAACAATACACTCACATCTTTTGAAAAAAGCTAAAACTTTTAGCACAAAAAACTACCATTGTAATAGAGGTTTTGTTATTTACATAGTTTCCTGTTTTTCAGATAGATATTCATCCTTTCCTGCAGCTCTAAGTCCAGTTTCCTTTTCAGTATTCACTTTACCACTACCAACATTTCAAAGAAGACAAATAAAAATCACAGAACTCTAGGAACACTTCTTCATACAGATCACTTTTCTTGAAAGAATGAAAGCTTTTTACTATTAAGTAAGAATTTCATTACAGGAATAAAAATATTTCAGACTTATAGACTTAAGGGACTTATTTAAAGTCACCTAATGGTTTTTGAACTGTCAGCCATAATTTTTTGGTGAGTTCTGAAAATAACTAGCATTTGATCAACAATTTATTTACTTATTTAAAAAATTTTTATGTTTTTAATTGTGTGCGCATGTGTATGTGTGTGTGAGATGGGGAGGGAGGGAGAGAGGGAGAGAGGGAGAGAGAGAAAAAGAGAGAGAGGAGAGAGAGAGAGAGAGAGAGAGAGAGAGAGCCCTCAAAGACCAGAGACATGAGATTCCCCACAGAGTTGGCATTATAGGTGGTTGGAGCTGGGTTGTGGTGTGGGTGCTGGGAATCAAACTCAGGTCCTCTGGAAAAGCAGCAAGTGCTTAGTTAGAGTCATCTCTGCAGCTTTTGATCATCATTTTAAAGAATGAAAATGAAATACAATAATCAGAGTTCAGCTTGGGTAGTGTATGCATGAGTTTGTATGCCTGTGCATGTGTGCATTGAGTTTAGATGCAAAATACTTTTTTTTTTTTTTTTGCCCTTGAAACATTTTGGAAAACATGAATGAAATAAAACAACTATCTTATATATGAGGAAATTTAGATTTAAGAGTAAAACCTTGCACTGGCTTAGAGGAATGAAAGGGTAAAAATCATTCATATCTTTATCAGGATATTCTCCTGAATGGGGATAGGATTATAAAAGCACATAGTTTTCTATATGAATCCAAATATACTTGAACAAAGTGGAAAGTCTATCATTTAGATTCTCTTAAGCGAATGAACACTCCCTGTCTAAAAACTTTTGGGAAACACTGATAGGACGCTTCTAGCTTCCTGGCAGGGGGAAAATAATGGAGGACAAGGGCTACGCAGAGACTTCCCAAAGAAATAAACTGGGTGGGAGACTTTTGTTCAAAGCACCCAGGGATATCCTGATGGGCCAGAAAGACACATCCATGTCCCTGGTAGAGGCTCATGCCAAGTCCCTGGCATGAGAAGCTCTGTGGCCCTGTTGATGTGCCTCAGCACTGCTTGGTCTGGCTGGAAAGAAGAGGTAGGTCTAGAAGAGTCTGGAGCCATCCATTTCTATCTGAGCATCACTCTTCTCTTGACAACCCCAAACAAGGCATCCCTGGGATGCTTTCAGATATATTCTCATTGAGATCTTACGTGGTACAGATGAATGACAGAAGACTGGCAGAGAGGAGTACAGGAAATGCAGGAAGGTGGAGAAAGCGACTTTACTTGCTGGGAGAAGGTTTTAAGCAAAAAGAACTAATATATACAGAGATGGTGACCAGAGGAGTCTAGTTTCACCTGGTAATTTAGAGATTTAGACTTTGATTCCACTTTATTAGTCCTATGCCCAACTGCTTTAAAATATTTCTAGTTTTACACAAATATGTATTGAACGATATTTAGCACTATTTGCTTTTTTGTTTTTGAGATGGGTCTCATTATGTAGCCCTGACTTGCCTCAACCTTACAATCTTTCTGTCCCAGTCTCCGAGTCCTGGGCATGAATACAAGCGTGCCTCAACATACATGGGTTGTTTATACACTTTTAGCAAGTCGAAGCATTAGTCCTTATTCTATTCAGACATATCTACTGTCACCATCATTAACTTAACGTTCATATAAACAAGCTACCAGTAAAAGCTGGAAACTGTCCAAATCCCAGACATGAAGAGTATACACAGTACATGCATGTGCAGGCCAGCATGTGTAGCTACATGGTTAGTACATGCAGTCTGCTATGTATAGTTACACACTATACATATTTTTGGATTTACTTCTCAAGTAATGAGCTACTAATTTCATTACACAGAAACAAGTATATTTCTAGAATACTACAACCCAGGATCCCTACTTATTTTTAATTCTCTTATTCTTCCAAACACAATTATAGATTAAGAGTCACAAACATAACACATTGCTTTCTAAAAATAAGATCTTGAAAAACTTCATCAGAAAACATGAAAATCATCTTTCTGAAGGAAAGATTAACATATATTCTGCATATACTAGTACAGTATGCCACTTGATAACTACAAACCAAGACATTTTACAGACAGAGAGCTTATATGTCATGTTAATATGTCAATTAATACATCAACCCTGACGGTATCTTCTCTGCAGATGTGCAGAAAACCTCAACAATTAAATCCCTGTTTACTGTGGCAGTGCAGGTCACTTCTAGGCTATCAGTCTCTGTAAACCATGTTGCAGGTGGTATGCATGCTCAGTTACACTCCGGTGACAGAGACTCCCAAAATAAAGCTGATAACCACTGTTATAATTAGACTTCATCAAAGATGAACACTGACAATTCAACCTTAAAGTCACACTGCTTATTTTGTCTACATGGTTATGTTAAATGTACATTTGCTTTCCCTATAGAACACACCAAATATTATATATTCACATCACCTATATATAAAACCTGAAATACACAATCTTTCTTCCTCATTCTTAGCTTTATGTCGATATGATAGAAATAAGGCATAAACTTTGGAAATTTCATTTTTCAAAGGAAATTTTAGTTTTTACTTGGCAGATTTTGAAAGTGAAGAACAGATGTTACATTTTAGCAGCTGGCCAATCCAAAACTTACAAAAACTGAAGAGGTAAAATGTTTTTGAATATGATAAGAGAAAAGACTGAGAGAGACGAAGAGGTCAATAGTTTTTTTGTATTATTTATGCTATGAGATTTATGCTAATATTTATCTCTTAACAAAATTTGCCCATGAAAGGAAGACAAAATTATTGATTAAGCATAACGAATAAGATATGTCATATGTATGTGGCATGAAGGGGGTAAAAATCATGTGCCATGAAATGAGAAGAGCACAGCAGGATAGAGGAGGAACACATATCTGGATGCACTGATCTTAATTATGTCCCTTTAAGCATAGTAATAATTATTATGATAATAGCTAACTATGTTTTTACATATATTACCTAATTTAATATAAATACTAAATGAGGCAGTTGCTACCATTGTTTCTACTTCACAGAGGACAAAATATCCATCAAATAACTATTTGAGTGTATGCTGCATACCAGACATGTTGCCATCACTGAGGTTACAACAGTACACAGCGACAGAAACCATTACCCTCTGTGCTTAGGAGCCAACAGTTACATAGTGGCTGGTATTTGCAAACTACTTATTAAAGGTACACCAGCCTTCCCCCCAAAACTCTTCATGCAAACACATAAAGCCAATATAAGCACACAACACTATGAAAGAAGTATTACCAAACACCTCATTATGTAGAAGAGGAAACTGGGCCAAAGATTAGTAAGAGATGAAACCAGCAGTAAGTCTATGAAGTTTGAGTCACAGTATAAGAACTTGTTCAGTGCCCCGAAAAGCAGACACAGCAGTTGAATCCAGTACCCTGTTGCCTAGCCCAACCAAAGCTTAGGCTTTGTGATTTTGAAGATAAAGAGAAACCAGCTCAGATGCAAACTGTTCCTCCTATTCTATTCAAACACAAATTAATCCATGATTGCAAAATGCTTGCAGATTTCTCCCTAGCAGCAAGACCCCAATCCATTCCGCAGCAGTGGACGCCAACAGTGTCCTTTCCCGACACCACCTGGAGTCCTAGATGCTCCAGATTGAGAGCTCAGTGCGTACAAGGGCTACAGTCCCATGCACTTCAGATGCCAGGTTGATTCACTGGGCTTCTGACTGGACTGCACTGGACTGGCCGGACTGGAGGTCCCACAAACCCTCCTCAGCAGTCCACAGAACTCAGGGGAACATCTGGGTGTAACTGTCTTATTACACAGTCTGTTGACAGAGACACACAGAAAACAATATAGAGGGAGCCTGCAGCTTCTACATACTCTCTTTAGCAAGCTCCACATGTTCAGCCATCTAGAACCTTTCTAAAGTGCCTTTTATGGCCTTTGTGAAACCTAATTGCACAGGCATTAGTGAAGTGGGGGGAGCGATGTCAAAATGTGACTGGGAAAAGGGAATATCTATTGCTAAGAAGACTGGGTGGGGTAGCAGCATTCCCTGCTTATTCAGATTCTCGTGTTCCCTTTGACAGTAGGTCAGATGCCTTCTAAGATGGGGGTCTTATCTACTATCAGAAAAAAATAGGTCACAGATTTTGTTATTGATGAATTTCAGGACAAAGGAAATTAGACTTTCTGTGTGCTGCACTGAAGAGAGAAAATTCTACTTTTCAATGGCCTATCCTGTAGAAGGAGTTATAAGCCAGAAACATAGATGAACACACACACACACACACACACACACACACACACACACACATACAGAGAGAGAGAGAAAGAGAGAGAGAGAGATACCCACAGCTTCGTAATGCCACAGTAATAAATTAATACAACACCTACATAGGAATATCAAAAAAGACATCCTCCAACATTTCAGGGAAAGAGAAATTTCCTTTATTGCTAATGACTCTCCTGGAGATTCTGGAGGAGTACCTTTCAGCAACTTCTCATAACCTGAGATCAACAGTACCTCAAGGTTTTGTAGTTACAATCATTCTGTACAAGCCAACAAGATCAAAATATCTTTCTCAGTTTCAGGCACCAATGAAATAAAATCATGCAGCATCTCTAAGGTGTGTGTGCTAATTGTTCCTAGTAATTCATTATTCATTTGCTCCTTATGCTGCAGTGTGATACAATAATATATTAAGTATCCATAGAACGTAGTATTCCCTCCATCACAATTAAGTTCAGCTTCTTCTTTCTTCCTTTTTTTTTCTGGCTAAGTTTCATGTATTCACTTCAGTATATCTGGCAACAAAGACTACTGATGACCGCTGTGCTCAGGTAGGCCACATACTGCCCAGATATAAACTGTATAAGTTGTTTATACTGCTTGGGACCATTATGACAAAAAATTTTTTTGATGCTTTCAGAAATGTTTTATTTTACTTGTAGATAACTTAGTGACATTCACTATATCTGTTCAACAGTCTTTTTAAAATTTTTTTATTATTAGTTACATTTTATTAACTCTGTATCCCAGCTGTATCCCACTCCCTCATTCCCTCCCAATCCCACTCTCCCTCCCCCATCTCCTCCCTGCCCCTTTCCAAGTCCATGGATTGGGGAGGACCTCCTCCCCTTTCATCTGACCCTGTTTTATCAGGTATCTTCAGGTCTGGCTGCAAAGACCTCCTCTGTGGCCTAGCAGGACTGTTCCTCCCTTGGGGGGGGAGGGAGGAAGAGGTCAAAGAGCCTGCCATTCAGTTCCTGTCAGGAATAGTCCCTGTTCCCCTTACTATGTGAAACCAATTGGTTACTGAGCTACCACGGGCTTCATCCGAGCAGAGGTTCTAGGTTATATCCATACATGGTCCTTGGTGGAGTGTCAGTCTCAGAAAAGACCCCTGTGCCCAGATTTATTTGGTCCTTGTGGAGCTCTTATCCGTTCCACATCATACTAACTCCCCTTCTTTCATATGATTCCCTGCACTCTGCCGAAGGTTTGGGAATGAGCCTTAGTATCTGCTTTCAACAAACAGTCTTACAATAATAAAAATATTTTAATTCTTAAGTTCTTTTGTAAGCCTCGGAGTAAAGTGGTGATCAATTAGAATGAGTCTTTTTCCTCATAAGGTTGACAGACCCTAAAAAAGAACCAGCAAAAGAAATCCACAGCTGGGCAGGGTAGCACATGTCTGTAATTCTAGCAGTTGGGATGTCAAGGCAGTTATTGGTTAAATAGTGAGTTCTAGGTCAGCCTGCAGAATGTGCAGAAAGGCTGCAAATACTATACTACTTTATGTAAGAGACTTGACCTTTTGTAGACTGAGGAATGGGGCACCGTGAAACCAATCTCAAAAGGATACTTAGAGAATACTGTATGCACATACAACTGTGAAAATTATACTAAAGAAGTTAATTCTCACAATGTCAACAACAGCATTTACCCAAGGCATTTCCCATCGTTTAATTCCAAGGATTTTAATGTTATATCTGGTTCATGATAATTTTGTTCTATAAAGTTACTTTCTGCAGGTTTCTTCTTCCTTCTCTTTTCTTCATGCACATGTGTGGGGTGGGATGGGGTACAGGTATGTGCGTGAGTGCTAGCCCATGTAGATATATGTGGAATCAGAGGCTGGGGACGGGATGGGTTCCTCAACTCTTTTTTCACTCTAAGTTTTGGAAACTGGGTCTATTGCTGAGCCTGGAACTTGACATTTTGGCTAGGCTGTCTGCCTTGTCAGGGATCCCCTGAGATCACTTGTCTCCACTCCAGTGTTGAGGCTACAGGTATACATTGTCAGAGCAGGCTTTATTTTTTTTTAAATGTAGTTCCTGGAGATTCAAGCTCAAGTCCTCATGTTTCTATAATAACTGCTTTGCCAACTGAGCTACCTCTGTAGCTTTCATATATATATATGTATATATATATATATACATACATATATATATGTATGTGTATGTATATATGTATATATGTATATGTATGAGTGTATTGTTTAACAAGAGACTCAACTGTAAAACATATCTTGAAACTCATCAGTAATATTTTTACAGATTTTGAAGCATAAAGAAGATAAAAGACTACACATCCATTAGCAATGATTTAAGTGAAGACTATATAGTTCAACTGTGAATTTAAATTTTTCTTACATTTATGCATATTGAATAATTAACAAAAATATATATGAAACACACACACACACACACACACACACACACACACACACACACACACACTCCTGCCCAAGGGTCTACACTGAAAGTATTTAACATAGACAACTGATTGCTTAGTAGAATGCATAAATCGCTTACTTACTATTAAATAATATTAAAAATATTTATTCATCAGTGCAGGTAGAAAAAGTAGTAGCTAATATCAATTACTGTCAAATCTATTACATTTAATCACTATGTATTATTTGACTTGGCAAAAATGTAAAAAAAGACTAAAAAAACAGATCATGTAAACCATATAAATTAAAAAAAAAAAAAGACCAGCATGCATCTGGAGCATAGTTTGTACAGCCCTGAGGCATTTAAGATAACAAGCATTAAAATAAAACAGAGAGAGAGGGGAATGAGGAGAGAGAAAGAGAGAGAAAGGAAGACAGGAAGAGGGAAGTAATCTTGCTTTGGTGATGTTAATTGCTACATTTTTACAATCAAGAGATTAATTCCACAGATTGTAGGATTATTACATTCTAAAACACAGTTTGGAAAAGCATACTATTCAGCTGGAAAAGGGAACTAAAGGGGGAATCTGTAAGTAAATTACTTTGGTTTTCACAAAAAACACACATTATACAGGTACAAAATGACTCAGAAAAGAATAAACCAACGGAAATGTAAGAAGTTAAAAATACAACTGTTCTTTTTAAGACACAAAACGACCACCTTGCTGTCACCTCCAAAAGACTCTCGGGTCCTGGCCTCACTAGCCTCACTGGCATTTTACAGAGCCAACCATTGGATTCCCTGCTGTAGCTCCAAAGATCACATCTTTCTAGTTTTCTTCCAATCTTACCCTCTCATTCACTACCCCTCCAGTGGACTGTACCTCTTCTACCAAATTCACACATTCAACGTCTACAGTGCATCCTAGCAATCAATTCTGGGTCTTCCTCTCTTAAATACTCCCCACACTCACCCCAGAATGCTTCTTTCCATTTCAGTTTGAAAATTCGGCTTGACCTCTAATCTGAGTTTCTGGAGCTGTCCACTTAACATTATCACTAGAATGTGTCACAGACCTTTCAACCTACAGTTTTGATTTCTTTCCCAAAGAAATCTGTGTTTCTTAACTTTACAGACTTAATAAATGACATGAGCTAATATTGCTAAGATAAAAGAAATCAGGACACCCATTCTTAATTTTTTCTTTACTGAATGCATTCCCATCCAATCATTATCAGATTTTTTATTCTACTTTAAAAATATAATTAATGACAGTCCATTTCTCTTAAACCCATCCCAAACTTTTTCCACCCATGCCTCA
Source organism: Psammomys obesus (assembly GCF_907164565.1). Taxonomy (NCBI): domain Eukaryota; kingdom Metazoa; phylum Chordata; class Mammalia; order Rodentia; family Muridae; genus Psammomys; species Psammomys obesus. The sequence goes on from NW_026596079.1 coordinate 38,052,298, forward strand.
ATATATTCTTCATGAGGGAACCAAAAAAAAAAAAAAAAGCATATTTGGTCAAGCCAGCAGCCACCTAAAAACTTCTGAAAGTCTTCTCTGCAATTACAATAATGCAAACATGCCATGTGCCCTTAGAGCACCTACAGGTGGCTCCTAGCTTACCATGGGCCACACTTGCCATTTATCCGCATGAAGCCACTCTGGGTTATTCTTTAGGATGGGTTCCTTTCTGCTTCGCTATCTCCTCCGCTGACTTCTCCTTCCTTGGAACTCAATCTTCCTTGAAGCAGAATCTGCAGAACGGGGCACGTAAAGTCTCTGCAGCGCTATGCAGCTGCTCTTCACAGTATCACTCCAAAGTGTAATGGTAAGAGGTTTTTTTTTTTTTTTTTTTTTTTTTTTTTATTGTTCCTTCCCTGTCCCTGTCAACCATAACCATGACTGGGACAAAGGCTGTCTCTGTTTACTCATTACTGGACACTTTATTCCTACCTAGCGGTTGAAACATAAAAGATATAAAATCTCAACCAGTTAATAAAATACTATTGGGCTCTTGTGAGGTGTTATAATTTTGCCCCATTTAAAATACGTAGTTTCTTATATCACAGTATCAAACCTTGAGAAAGGTTTCCGTAAGCCTTAATCCCATCACAAAAATTTTAATTTAGCAGAAGTGACCTAAAAGTCAGTGTCATCTGGGGCCAGGGATTTTCTATGCTAGAGCTGTAACTTTTCACTGGAATGAGCTTCTACAACTTAGGATATGAGGAAGTCTTCCTTCAGGCTGCAGCATGCAGTGGTGCCTGTGAAAGGTCAGTTTCAGTGAATTAACCTGGGTTAGGAAAAGCAGCTGCAGTCTGCCCTGTGCCCTGGGAGGGAAGGCCCTAGATGCCAGGTTGTCACAGAAAATTGAATGGACCCAAAGACCCCCAGGCAAGCAAGAGCACTCCCAGCTCTGTGTAGATTTATGGCATTCTCAAATTACAGTGGCATTCAGGAAAAAAGAAGCCAGGAAAGGAAGAAATCACTTGTATAAATATCCCTTTCAGTCTAAAAGGATCCACCTTAATTTTCCTCTAGAACATCCTTAAAATACACGGCTCAGTGAGGTTTCAAGATACCAAAGAGGTGAAGATAGCATTTAGCATTCTACTCAGCAGAATTTCCATTTGCCAGTTGTTCTTGAACAAGCTCAGTGATGGAGAATTATCGTTTTAGTCAATGGATAAATTAGAGGCAGTGTTAATATTGTGTCTAAACAGTCTTACTCTAATCTCCCAAATGAGATCCAGCTATGCTTCTGATATACACATAAGTCTGCCTCCAAGGAACCACGAAAACCTAAAACATGGCTATCGCCTCCCCACAGTCCACTTGTCAAACCTAGTTTCTTCATAATGAGCTGCTTAAAATATTAGGGAATATTGTTGTCTTGAGTTTTTGGTGAGAATATTTTATTGAAAGTATTTTTCATACAGTATATTCACATTATCTTTTCCTGTCTATCATCTTCTTCCAGACCCCACCCCCTCTAGCTCCTTGCCTCCTTTCTTACTCTATTTAGAAAGCAAACAGTGTGGCCTTATTTTTGGTGGCTCAACTTATATATAATACCTGCAGGTCTTGTGCACTACAATTTTTCTGGTATTTCGCTTTCAGTTCACAGCTGCTTCCCTTCATAATTTTCTCAAATCTTTCATTGCATGTTCCTCTGTTTTCCTTATTCTTTTGTATTTAAAAATGCAGAATAATCATAAGCTCTCCGCTCTGCCTTAAGAGAGTTCTTGTGCATTCACGCTCATCACTGTTTCATGATTTGAATCAATTCCACTTTTACTATCTGTATCAGAAATGTATTTTAAAATTTCTCTTCCATATAATTACCCAGTCAAAACAAATATAAACATAATTCAACACATCTCCAGTCTGTACCTTTTACACCTGAAAGGCATTTACATCCTAAGTTTGTACCTTTTAGATACACATGGAAGGTGTTTGATGCTGCTTCTATGTAAGCTTTTTTTCAGGTAAACAAAAGAGGACCCTGGGAAGAGAGAAGCAATGAGGGGGAGTAGGGGAACAAGAGAGAATAGTGGAAAGTGAATGCAGCCGGACTATATGATATACTACAACAAAACCTGCTAGAATGAATACACACTAATAAAATGTTAAACCTTTTTTGGATATTTCACTTATATTTAGGCACTTACTGTATCTCTAGCACCTCAAATAAACAATAATTCATGTTCCTACAAAGCTCACAATTTATCCAGAGGACCCACCAACAAAACTGATACATTCCACAAAATATACTGAGAGAGAGCAGCACAAAGGAAGGAGGGTGAGAAGAAGCTGGAAACAGCCCAGATGCCCCTCAACTGAAGAATGGATGCGGAAATTGCGGTACATCTACACAATGGAATATTATTCAGCAATGAAAAATAAGGAAATCATAAAATTTGCAGGTAAATGGTGGGAACTGGAAAGGATCATCCTGAGTGAGCTGTCCCAGAAGCAGAAAGACACACACGGTATATACCTACTCATATAGACATGTAATATAGGATAAACCTACTAAAATCTGAACATCTAAAGAAACTAATCAAGAGAGAGGACCTTGACTAAAATGCTCAATCCCCATTCCAAAGGGCAAAGAGGAAGGACATCAGAAGAAGAAGAAAACAGGATACAAGCTAGAAACGTGCCACAGAGGGCCTCTGAAAGGCTCTGCCCTGCAGACTATCAAAGCAGATGCTGAGACTTATGGCCAACTGTTGGGCAGAGGGCATGGAATCTTATGTAAGAAGTAGGAAATAGTAAGATCTGGAGAGGACAGGAATCCCACAAAGAGAGCAACAGAACCAGAAAATTTGAACACAGGGGTCTTTCCAGAGACTCATACTCCAACCAAGTACCAGGCATGGAGATAACCTAGAACCCCTGCATAGATGTAGCCCATGGCAGTTTAGTATCCAAGTGGGTACATAGTAATGGGAAGAGGGGCTGTCTCTGACATGAACTGATTGGCCTGCTCTTTGATCACCTTCCCCTGAGGGGGGAGCAGCCTTACCAGGCCACAGAAGATGACAATGCAGCCACTCCTGATGAGATCTGATAGACTAAGATCAGAAGGGAGGAAAAGAGGACCTCCCCTATCAGTGGACTTGGGGAGGGGCATGCGTGAAGAAGGGGGAGAGAGGATGGGATTGGGAGGGGAGGAGGGAGGGACTTATGGGTGGATACAAGGTGAATAAAATGTAATCAATAAAAAATAAAAAAGAAATAAAATATGTATATTCATCAAATATATATGTTAATAAAATTTTAGAATAATTAAACAAAAAAAAAAAAAAGGAGAGCGAGAGCCAGTGTGGTCTCCATAAGAAGATCATGTTTGCTTCAAGGCTCTACGAGAGTTCTCCTGTTCCGAGACGGCTGCCTTCCCTTCCTGTTACCATCTGCTTCCTCCAGTTATTTAGCACCTACAATGCGTGAGGCACTATATCAGGTCCTGCAGATGAGATTCATGAGTGAGTCTATCTCTGTTATTAGATCACAGCTAGTGAGAGAAGCATGCAACAGACATCCCTGTGTGCTAAGTGTTAAAATCAAAGTGTGAGCACAAGTCACAGCATTGGAAGGAACTAATTTTACTGTTTTGACTCTTTTTGAAGAAAAGATGGTTTCCCTCTCCCAAGATTTCTTCTATACTATTTGTTCTTCTCCATCAACTTTCCTCTGTTGTTCAGAAGAGTCCTGGAGGTAGTTACACTAAGTATATTTAAAAAATTCCTGCACATATTCAGATATTTAGAGTTTTTTAACATTCTAATTTACTTTCTTTTAAAGAAAGCTTCCATTTTACTTTCTTTTAGAATTTTCTAGCATTCCATTTTACTTCCTTTTAAAGAAAGCTCCTCATCTTGGCAGTGTTACCCCTGAAATCACATTCATTTGTTTTTCTTTTTATGTTCACCTAAATACTTGGCTTTCTTTGTCAGCTTCAGAGGATTTTAAGTCTTGAATAGTTTGTTTACCAAATAACCTTCCTCCTCCAGGGTTTCTTTCTATACGGTCTGTTTGTATGAAGAAAGATAAAACTATTTGTTGCTGTTGCATTTCTAAATTTCATTCCCCACCTCCCTGGGCTCAGCCTTACCTCAAAAACACTTCCTGCTTCATCCCTCCACCCCCTTCTTACATGTTGTTTTAAATTTTTTTCTTCGTTATTATTATTTATTACAATTTATTCATTTTGTATCTCGGCTGTAGCCCCTTCCCTCATCCCCTTCCACTCTCCTTCTTCCATCCCTAGTCCACTGATAGGGGAGGTCCTCCTCCCCTACTATCTGACCCTGGCCTATCAGGTCTCATCAGGATTGTCTGGATCCTCTTTCTCTGTGGTCAAAGAGCAGCCAGGTTCATGCCAGTGACTGTCCCTGCTCCCCTTCCTGGGGAACGTCCATGGAGACTGAGCTGCCATGGGATACATCTGAGCAGGGGGTCTACGTCCTTGGTTAGATCATCAGTCTCTGCAGGGGTCTGTGAGCCCAGATTTTTTGGCTCTGTTGGTCTCCTTGTGGAGCTACTGTCCCCTCCAGGTCTTTCTATCTCCCCCTTCTTTCATAAGATTCCCTGTGCTCTGCCCAAAGTTTGGCTAGGAGTCTCAGCATCTGCCTCCATATCCTGGTTGGTAGGGTCTTTCAGAGGTCCTCTGTGGAAGGCTCATGTCCCGTTCCTTGTCTTCTCCCACTTCTGATGTCTATCCTGTTTGTCCTTCTGAATGAGGATTAAGCCTCTTCCCTAGGGTCCTCCTTGTTGCTTATCTTCTTTCAAGAGTCAGGTTTTCCTTGTCTATTGTATCATATGACTTCCTGTGGAGTTGGTTTACTCCAACAGATCATTAAGCACCATGGCCAACTGAGCTTTTTTTTTTCTGCTGTGATATAAGGACCTCCATATAAGGTGTTCCTCAATTTTAAACAGCCCCTTCCTTCTTACTACTCACATCTCAGTTTAGAGAAGTATGTCATACTCAATTCTACCAAACATATTTTCCATTATCTTATGACATATACATTGTTTTATGTCATTGTCTTATGACATCTGGCTAGGAGAATTTCATAACCAGCCCAGAATTGAGTAATTATTTAATATAAGTCATTTATTGGAAGACAGCTTTAAAGCGTCCATCTGTCTCTGAAGCACCTATGACTCATTTATGCTGGGAGGTGAGACGTTTACTGCTGAGTATGCATCATGCTCTCTGGGACAAAAAGGAGTGGGAGTGAGCACAGAACATGGGGACCGTGACATGGAAACCAAGAACATTATTTAATTCTATCAGCATAACTGTTAGAAATCTGTCAGAACAGATTTAAAGAAAATTCATCAGTTTTAATTTTGCCTTTTATGTTCCATTCAGTGATGGAGCCAGATGGACAGAGCTATTGGCTCTCCATGAGGAAAGGACTGGCTGGACCCAGAGGAACGGTTGGGCGGCACAGAACTCAAACCAGACAATAAGTACAGGTCTCATCACTGCTCTGAACCCGCTAGTAGACAGTTCAAGCTTCACCCTTTAAAAGAAAGCCTGCTTTTATCTCAGCCCATTGCTAACTAACCACATCTGTGAATTTATACTGGTCATTTAACCTCTTTTCACAAATATGGCTATATGATTTCTTTCTACCGTGCACATAAATGTCTCTGGGCTTCTTTCTAATTCAGTGGCTTGCAGCTAAACCTTTACTTTCTTCCACAAAGTACCAAGACAGTCTCTACTCTCCTTCTTGTGAAGTGTCTAGAAGGCATGCTGGCTAACTCCTGCATAGTCCTCAGACATCCGGGAAGACACTTCCTTCCATTGCTCAGGGGGGTGCACTCCTATAGCCCAGTATTCTAGGAGATGAAGAGGAGGGGCATAATTTTTTCTTTTTTTTAAAATTTTAATTATTAGTTACATTTTATTAATTCTGTATCCCAGCTGTATCCCGCTCCCTCATTCCCTCCCAATCCCACCCTCTCTCCCTCAGTTCCTTTCCAAGTCCATTGATAGGGGTGGACCTCCTCCCCTTTCATCTGACCCTGTTTTATCAGGTATCTTCAGGACTGGCTGCAAAGTCCTCCTCTGTGGTCTAGCAGGGCTGCTCCTCCCTTGGGGGTGGGGGGAGTTCAAAGAACCTGCCATTGAGTTCATGTCAAAAATAGTCCCTGTTCCCCTTACTAGGGAAACCCACTTGGTTACTGAGCTACCACGGGCTACATCGGAGCAGAGGTTCCAGGTTATGCTAGCCTGAGCTACATAGCTAGACCCTGTGTAAAGAGCAATTAATTAAAACTTCAATAGTTCTGTGACTTTTGATAGTTTGACTTTTACAGACATCAAATGGAACACAATGCTGCCTAAATTCTGTACTGCTATGACAAAGCAGTTTTATTTTCTGTTCATAACAATTTTAAAGACAAGTAAGGTTTTATAGCTGTAATTAATAGTCTTTCTAGCTGCTTTTATCCAAGAATTAAATTATTATTAAAGTAGCATTTCTTGGAACCAAAATAAAAATAAATTCACTGAAAGTGTAATATAATAGTAACAAGCACCTTGTAGTCAAGAATGTGGCTGAGAGTCACTTGCAGACATAAAGAGAGAGAAGGAGGGAAAGGGAAAGGGAGAGAAAGGGAGAGGAAGGGAGGGAGAGAGAAGGAGCAAAAGGAGGAGGAAGAGAGAGGGAGGTAAAAGGGGAAGAAAAGAGAAGAGAAGGAGAGAAAGAGGGAGAGAAAAGAGGAGGGAGAGAGAGAAAGAGAGAGAGAGGAAAGGAAAGAAAGAGGGAGAAAGAGAGAAAAGGAGATTGAGGGAGGAAGAGAGCGAAAGGAGAGTCATTAAAATACAATGTGAAAATAGGGAAATGAGAACCAACATGACAGAAATCAAAAGGGTTATAAATGAGTACTATGAACAAGTATGTGAAAATGAAGTGTAAAACCTAGACCAGGACACCCTCCCAGAAACACAGAAGATCTCTCTCTCTCACACACACACACACACACACACACACACACACACACACACACACACACACAC
>NW_026596079.1:38059382-38110723 GCF_907164565.1 Psammomys obesus
CACACACACACACACACACACACACACACACACACACACACACACACGGTGTTCAGTAGACCCATAATTAGCAAAGAGATTGAATTAAGTCACAAACCAAAGCTAAGGACACTGGACCTAGTACAAGTCTTGTTCCATGGTGATTGATGAGGGTTCGGCTTTGTAGTGGATGTAAAGTTTTCCTAGCTCCACTGGATAAAGAGACTGCATTTTCTCCATCGAATGGTTGCTATATATTCAAGGGTTGGTTTCTGGGCTACTGTTTATGTTCCCTGGGATGCATGCCTGCCTTTGTGTCAGTACCATAGTGCTGTGATTAGATTTGTAGTTAAGCTTTAACATGAGAAGTGTTAGCCTTACAGTTCTCTTCTCTTGTGGTTTGATTATTTAGGGACATTTGATTCCATATGAATTACAGAATCAACTTTTATATATCTACAAAAATATGATAAGGTATGAGAGCATTTAATGCCCCTGACCTCATTGTGCTTTTCACTCAATAGTTAAAACAGCAAATTTTAAATATTTTATCACAATAAAAAGGATTAAATTATCTACACCAATACTAAATATTGTGCTTCCTCTTTCAACAAAGTAAATTTTTAGTTTCTTAAAACAATACACTTGTCTTTATATATAGACACATATGTACATAGATGAGACACATATTTCGTACGCAAAAAAGTGTATTTCATTGATGACCTTCTTCTTCTTCCCAATCCCACCACAGGGACAAGGGTCCAGGTCACCGATCTGCTTCTAGGAACTTATTGTCTCGATACATACTGACAAAGGAGCAGGCATATTCTCTCAAAGAAACTATTTTAAAATGAAACACTGGCCTCTGCAGTGGTTTTCAATGAGCCATCTGACTATAATTCCTGTTGAAACTAGCTTTTAGAATTGATATATTTCATTAGTATTTTGAACCTGTACTTAGAAATTTTATGTTTTGACATTTAAAAGGCTCTAGCTTACTCATTTATAACTGGCTCAATAGACCAAAGTAAATGGATTTCCTGAGCCTATCTTTTATCACTCTACTTAATCAGAAAGCAAATCAAAAGGGAACATATGCCTCTAACTTTCATCATCTGAAGCATGCAGAAGAAGCCTGAATAATTTTTTAAGAAACAGAATATAGTAACAGTAACCTGTGGTGACTTCTAGATACTTATATTATATTTAAATATAAAAGAAACACAAAATCTTGCATTCCTAAAATGCCTTCTGCTAATGCCCCTGAAACATGTATTGAGGAATGAGTCATGCCCTGAACTGTACCTTTGATATTATGATATCCTAGATGCTACTGATAATATCTGTTATGTTGAAGTTAAATTTTATTTTGAGAATTTTATGGCCACTATGGAAAAATATAAAGGCTGGAGAGATGGCTCAGAGGTTAAAAGCACTGGCTGCTCTTCCAAAGGTCCTGAGTTCAATTCCCAGCACCCACATGGTGACTCACAACCATCTATAATGAGATCTGGTGTGCAGGTGTACATGCAGGCAGAATACTGTATACATAATCAGTAAATAAATCTTAAAATAAATTATAAAATTATAAAATATTAATCATAATAATTCATAATCTAGAAATATACAATATACAATTTTATAATAAATTATGAGATTAATTACAAATTAATAAATAATGAGTAAATAAATACAACTTAAAAAAAAGAAAAACATAAAAACCCTAGTGGTTTTCACTAGCAAGATTAGAAAGCATTGATTGCACATGATAATTAGATGTTTCTATAAATTTAAGCACATATTTTTGATCATACACACATATAAATACCACATATAAGAGAAGTAAGAAAATATTCCATTATTTTCCTAAACCAATTATTCAGCTAATTATTAAAACTTCTGTTCAATATGTATTTTCCTAGTTTTAAAATTAAAATTATCAATAATATCAAAAATTGATACTTAATTTGCATTTCCCTGATGACTAAGGACCTTGAGCATTTTTTTAAGTGTTCCTCTGCCATTTGATATTCCTCTATTAAAAATTCTCTGTTTAGCTCTGTACCCCATTTTTTAATTGGATTACTTGATTTGTTGCTGTTTAACTTCATGAGTTCTTTATATATTCTGGATATTAGCCCTATGTCAGATATAGGGTTGGTGAAGATCCTTTCCCAATCTGTAGGATGTCATTTTGTTCTGATGATACTGTCCTTTGCTTTACAGAAGCTTTTTATTTTTATGAGGCCCCATTTATTGATTGTTGATCTTAGAGCCTGTGCTGTTGGTGTTCTGTTCAGGAAGTTGTCTACTGTGCCAATGAATTCAAGGGTATTTCCCCCAAAACAATCCTGAGATTTCACCTTACACCCATGAGAATGGCCAAGATCAAAAACTCAAGTGACAACACATGCTGGAGAGGATGTGGAGAAAGGGGAACCCTCCTCCATTGCTGGTGGGAATGTAAACTCGTACAACCACTTTGGAAATCAATCTGGTGCTTTCTCAGATAATAGGAATAGTGTTACCCCAAGATCCAGCTATACCACTCCTAGGTGTATATCCAAAATATGCTCAAGTACACAACAAGGACATATGCTCAACCATGTTCATAGCAGCTTTATTTGTAATAGCCAGAATCTAGAAACAACCCAGTTGTCCCTCAGCTGAGGAATGGATATAGAAATTGTGGCACATTTACACAATGGAATACTACTCAGCTATTAGAAACAAGGAAATGATGAAATTTGCAGGTAAATCGTGGGAACTAGAAAAGATTATCCTGAGTGAGGTATCCCAGAAGCAGAAAGACACACATGGTATATACTCACTTGTAAGTGGATATTAGACATATAATATAGGATAAACATACTAAAATCTGTACACCTAAAGAAGCTAAACAAGAAGGAGATCCCATGTAAGATGATCAATCCTCACTCAGAAAGGAAAATGGGATAGACATCAGAAGAGATAGAAAACAGGAAACAGGTTAGAAGCCTACCACAGAGGGACTCTGAAAGACTCTACCCAGCAGGGTATTAAAGCAGATGTTGACTGATAGTCAAACTTTGGGCAGAGTGCAGGGAATCTTATGAAGGGGGTGGGGGGAGATAGAAAGACTTGGAGAGGACAGGAGCTCCACAAGGAGAGCAACAGAACCAAAACATCTCGGCACAGGGGTCTTTTCTGAGACTGATACTCCAACCAAGGACCATGCATGGAGATAACCTAGAACCCTTGCAGAGATGTAGCCCATGGCAGCTCAGTATCCAAGTGGGTACCCTGGTAAGGCAAACAGAGAATGTCTCTCACCTGAACTCAATGGCTAGCTCTTTGATCACCTCCACCTGAGTGGCAGAGCAGCCTTATCACGCCACAGAGGAAGACAATGAAGGCAGTTCTGATGAGACCTGATAGACTAGGGTCAGATGGAAGGGGAGGAAGACTTCCCCTATCACTGGACTTGAGGAGGGGCATGGGAGGAGATGAGAGAGGAAGCTACAGCTGGATATAAAATGAATAAACTGTAATTAATAAAAAAGTAAAATACTGGTAAAAAATATATTTAAAATAAGAATTAGAGAAATGCACTGTAAACCTACAGTGATCTGTCAGACAGCCTAAGCCTGTTCATGTAGTAACACTCAGAACGGCTATGACATGGAAGCCACCGACACTGCCCATAGGCATGAATGCATTTGGAAATGTGAGAGCACACCTGTCCTCACGTCCTGTGACTTGGCAGCAGCCTGCTCCTTGGTTGATGGCTGCACCACTGCACACCCCACATGCTGTCTTCATGTGGCCTCTTTGCTGTGAGCACTGCAGCCACAGTGGGCTGGGGTCTACCTGATTTCCACAGGACTTCACAGGTTTGTGTGTAACAACCTTGTTTTCAAACAAGGTCATGTTTTGAAGTTCTGGGTGTCAGAGCTTCAATGTGTATTTGGGAGAAATGAATTCAACCCATAATATTTAATAATCAAGTTTTAAAGTCTTCCCTCAACAATTTGCATTATACAAAGAAAACCAGAAAACAAATATCACTTATTTATTCTCCACATGTAGAATAGAGATTTCAACAAATAAGCCATAAAAGTAGAAAGGGTATGTTTGGGAAGAGGCAAGGAAGCAGCGGAAATAGGCAGGTGTGGCCAGAGAGAATATCTAGAGGTGAATACAGTCAGAGCACGTAATGCCCGTGTATGAAAATCTACTACTAAAACTCATTTTGCGCAAAAAAAGACATGCTAAGAAGTTTTTAAAGACAAAAATGTGAGGTTATATATTATATGATAGTATATATAATATATAACGTACATAATAAAGCATTTTTCACCATATGAAGAGGGAGAGTCTTCTCATGTTCAACAATGTCGATGGATCCACAGGGAATAGTATTAAACAGCATATGCCAGGTACAGACAGACAAATATACACTGGCATAATTTTAAGATAAAAATGACATTTACCTCAGCACTAACTCAGATCTGAAACCTCCCATGGCAGATATTCTTTTTATATAATTCTAGTCCCTGTGTCCTAGCCTAGATTTTTCTAGCCTAGGTTTTCTTGTTTAAAAGCCTCATATCAAGGCCTGAAAGAATAGCTCAGCAGCTAAGATCACAAATTGCTTTTGCAAAGGACCCTAGTTCAGTTCCCAACATTTATGATGGGCAGTTCACAACTCCCCGTAACTCCAGCTTCTTGGGGGAGCTCAGGCCTCTGACCTCCACTCATACACATACACCCCTGCATATGTCACATAATTAAAAATATTTGTCAATAGGACAACGTCTAATCTACCACGTTGGAAGTTTGGGTTTCCAACCTGGTCAGCACTTCCTCCTATTGCCCGCCCCTGCTACTTTCAGGCACACACAGCTGGTACTAGGTCTTGAAACTCATGTACCTATCACACTGCTTGGCTCATCTTGTAGCTCCCTTCCTTTGGACCCACTAGCAGGTGTGAGATTAATCTTCTTGTCCAAAGCCTTCTGTCTATTGTTACTAGAGGTAAACTCTACCTTGTTCTGTCTTCAGAAACGTGATAGAACTTGTGCTTTGATTCAGAACCTGGACACTTTCTTTGGTCTCGACCGTCCACTTTCCCTTACTGTGAAGAGCCTGGTTCATCACAGCCTTCTCTGAAAGCCTCTTTCAAGGCTATGTCTGAGTGAGGGCGCTGCAGGTGGTCCAGTTCAGCAGCATTTCTCATCACCTTCAGTACACGCTTTTCTCTTCTTCCAACTAGGCTTCCAGGCCCCTGGCCCCAGCAGCTGTGTTACTGGCGTGCCTGTCGAGATCAAACTCTCGCATGGCTCCCAGAGCCAGTGCCCCTGTGTCGCTGCTGAGCAGCGTCTTGCACAGTTCACTTTCATTATGACGCGCCTGGACTAGAGTAATGGCTGTCAGGCAAAGAGTTTTGTAGTATTTCAATTCAGATAAAAAAGTTCTAGAAATGCTTGAAAACTGAAAGGTAAAAGCATAAAGTCCAACCACAATAACAAAAAATAAGTAAGGGTAGGACTAATCAATTTACCTAAGTACAGAGTAAAATACTAATAGAATACTAGTAGTACTAATCTTACAGAACGAAAAGTTAGTACAGTGAGACAGTGCCCTTGGCATGCCACCGTTCACACTAGCATTGGTACGCTGACAGTAGGACACTAAGCCCTGGGGAGCAATGCCCATTTTTGGCAGGAATGTTATAGACCAATGCCTTGTTGGAAAGGAGACAAGAAAGTGGCAAAGAAGCGGTTAGGGCTCTGGCTGAACTAATTCAGCCCACACCAAACATTCAGGTGGATTTGTTTTTTGTTTTTTTGTTTTTTTCTGGACATGTAGCTATAGATTAACTTATTAGTAGCTACAGGAAAGAATTCTGTCCCAGGTTCACAAGGAGAGATTAGTGAGCACATTCATCTCAGGGCTCTTTGTGGGGCGAGTGGAGGTTACCTGAAAGTTCAGCACCAAACACAGGGAGACATGTGGTTGAGACATAGCATCTCTAAGCGTTGCCTCTGCCGAGTCTTTCCTCATCGAAAGAGATGGTCTCTATAGTGTGGTCACACACTCACAGCCACGTTCATCAGGTCACAGGCCACACCATGTTGGCAGAAAGTGGCCGTCTTGTTCAAAGCTGTGTCTTTCATAGGTGGCATAGTACTTACACACTGTAGTTACTAAAGGAATATTTGTTGAAGGAATGGAGATAACATTTTGCATTGAGGTTACTCAGGCTAACAGAAAGCAAGAAGCTGAACGTATTTTCAATGGCTCTTTTTAGCTTAAAAGCTAAATTCCTGCATTTCATTCACTTAAATAAACAAAGTAGCAATTTTGTTTTCAGTGAAATATCTCTGGCACTAGCTGAACCACTTCTGCATGAGTTAGTAATTTAAGACAGAGAAAAATAAAGAGTCACATTTTCCATTCTTTTTGTGTCACAGGGAAAAGGAGACTGGTGTTCAAATACTATTAAAAGACGATACAAAAGTATAAAGCATGCATGTTACAACTTTCCTCCCAAAATAGCTTTTTTATGCCTTATGACAGCAGAAGTTCTTACAGTGCCATCGAAGCTTTGCTTCTGAGCTTGCAATGAGCACGATATGATTCACAACAGCACTCTGTCTACCTCATAAAGCATGGGTATTCAAAAACACAACGTTCAGCAAACAAGCTACACACATGGTGGCCCACAGAACTGTAATGGAACTGGCAACACAGCCATGGCAGTTTCAGAGCAGAACATGTTTTTCATGTATTAGTGGTTATTTTAGGTGTACACAAATCCACTGCGATGTCAGTCATACAAAGAATAGCACACAAACATATGCAGTAGAAAAAGCAGATGATAATAAGAGAGCACTACTGATCTTTGTCTCTGCTAGACTGCGTTTTTTACCATTACTTTATAGTTTACGTCTTGCATAAACATGCGCATGTACAGGCACACAAAGGGTTGGGTGACTTTCGTATCACTGAGTTTGTGAATACTGTGATGTGCTCACAGTGAAGAAATGGCCTAATGAAACACTTCTCAGAACACAACTCCATTGTTACATGATGCTCATCTGTCTGAGGCTTAACACTAAATGATGCATAGGCTACATCTTACTACTGTTTCTATTTAGTTTTCACAGGATTTCCTTCAAGGACTAATGAATGCATGTTTACTACTGCCTGAAAAGGAAGTATCATTACTAATTAATCTGCAACTGCCCCCCCCAAATGTAATAACACAAACACATCAACTTTTCCTTTAAGTAAACTATATTTAGGGGCGAGTCATATGAATTCTAGTGAAAATTTTCTTTTCTTTTTTTTTTTTAAGTGAAAATTTTCATCAAGCTAATTCTGAGAATGAATTTTAAGACAGTTGCTTTTCTGGGAAAATCATGTTTCTTCAGAACGTTGGATAATCTCACAAGGTTTTACCATAGTGCCATATTTATCAGCTCATTCAGTTGCTTTTTATTAACAGATTTAAAATAACCAAATATAGAGATAAAGAGTGCCTAACACCAGGTAATTGGCTATTAGGTAATAGTATCTTTGAAAATGTTGCTACTGTATTTATGATTTAAAATTTTATTTTGATGCTAAGGTATCTTCAATTAAAAAAATTTAAGGCTCAAATTTAACATGAATAAAACTATAAAATTCTCATCTTACAAAAGCTATTAACTTGTTATGTTAAAGATAATTTAAAAATCAAGTTAATGGTCAGTGACCTTATAAATGATTAAATTCTTTACAAGGACTGGCTTTGGCCTTCTGTAATGCTGTCAAAGTTAAGCTTAAAGGAGGTAACTAAAAATGCAGTTTGTTTAAATCAGGCATACTTGATACATGGTTGCCTGATCAGATTACACAGCCATCCAATAACATACTAGCAACTTAATAAAATAAATTTTATCTTGTCTTTTATTTCTAAAACTTAATTTTTTATTTATATTTTTATATAGCATAAAATTTAAAATAACAATGTAAACAAACTTCAGACTGATTAAATAACTGGGAATAATTGAAAGAAAAGTTTTTCTTTGTTTACTATTTATTCTGGGGAATATACTAGCTAAGAAATGGAAACATAACTGCGTATTTCTCAAATTCCCTTGGAGGCCCAAAAATATTAATGTATTTGAAATTTAACTAAAATTACCTTTTGATACAGTCTGAGAATTTGTTACTTCAGTCTACTAAATGTAATAAAAGTTAGAGCAGTGCTTCTCAACCTTCTTAATGCTGCGGCCTTTTAATACAGTTCTTCATGCTGTGGTGACCCCAACCATAACATTATTTTCATTCCTACTTCATAACTGTAATTTTCTATGTGACTCCATGTGAAAGTGTCATTTGGCCCCCTTATTAGAATTTCCTTATTAGAATTTCACTTCTATTCACAACCTGCCCTCTGGTAAACAACTACCTTTAAGATGGGTCTTTTCTCCCCTTAAATGCTACTTATACTTCTCTTCCTGCAGGCTATAAGGGTTTATGTGACTATGTTTTAATTTTTAAATATCCATTTGTTAAATAAATCTTTGCAATTAAGCGATATAATTACAAGAGTTCTTCCAAGAATTGTAAAGATTCTTTATATCTATTGGATCCTGAAATGGCTGCAGAAACAGTAGCTTTTTATGGCCTACCTCGGAGGTTACTGGAATACAAAGAAAGGTCTTAAAAATAGCCTGTGTGTAAAACTAATACCACAGCAAAGATATTAGCAGAAATCAACCAAGAGATGGGTGAATTGAGGACCAGTTTTACAATAGAGGCACCACAGATTATTTGTTGCTCAAATATAATCCTGGTTGTCAACAATTTCCTGGCATGTGTTTCTTTAATATGTCAGATTTTTTACCACACTAGTGAGGGTCAAATTATGATCTATACAGAGGAAAAAAAAATCTCTCAAGTGACCTTCGAATATCTGTCTTGGCTATAATGGCTTTCCCCTTTCTTTCGTACTCTGGTAGCTATTCTTATAATTCTCTTATGCTTGCCTATTAATTAGTCTAGCCATGGAGACAATGCATTCAACCACAGCCTCTGTTACAAATGCTCTTTTTTGTATAAAAAATTAGAAATGGGGAGATGTAGGAATCCCAGTTTATAGTAAGCACTGGAGAAATCAGGACTGTCTATTGCATGGTCTTATTTTCTTTAATGGAAGGGAATGAATGACTCTTGGTCACCCTGAAGTCTGGAATGGATGATGCCTGACAACCTAGTGATCTTTTTGCTATTCTATGTACAGTTTAGTGCCTAACCCTGAGTTTTGTCTCTCAGTGAATAGAACCCATCCTTATGAGAGATCCCATGTACTTTGCATCAAATCCTGCAACACAAGCTATCCTACCACAAATCCTTCCTCCCCTAGGTCCTACCCTGAGCTCTATTTATCAACCAATAGAAATCATTCTTCCTTAGGTGTACAGATTTTAGTATGTTTAGCCTATATTATATGTCTAGTATCCACTTATAAGTGAGTGTATACCTGTGTATCTTTCTGCTTCTGGGATAGCTCACTCAGGATGATCTTTTCCAGTTCCCACCATTCGCCTGCAAATTTAATGATTTCCTTGTTTTTTTTATCGCTGAGTAATAGTCCACTGTGTAGATGTATCACATTTTCTGTATCCATTCCTCCACTGAGGGGCATCTGGGCTTTTCAAGAAGGAGAACTCTGGCTAAGATGCTCAATCCCCATTCAGAAAGGCAAAGAGGACGGACATCAGAGGAGGGAGAAAACAGGGAACAGGACAGGAGCCTACCACAGAGGGCCTCTGAAAGACTCTACCCTGCAGGGTATTGAGGCAGATGCTGAGATTCATAGTCAAACTTTGGGCAGAGTGCAGGAAATCTTACGAAAAAAGGGGGCAATACTAAGACCTGGAGAGGTCAGAAGCTCCATAAGGACAGCACCAGATCAAAAAGTCTGGGCACAGCCACAGGGGTCTTTTCTGAGACTGATACTCCAGCCAAGGACCACGCATGGAGATGGCCTGGAACCCCTGCAAAATGCAGCCCATGGCAGTTCAGTGTCCAAGTGGGTTCCATAGTAATGGGGACAGGGACTGTCTGACAGGAACTGATTGGCCTGCTCTTTGATCACCTACCCCTGAGGGGGAAGCAGCCTTACCAGGCTACAGAGGAAGACAATGCAGCCACTCCTGAGAAGACCTGATAGACTAGGATCAGAGGGAAGAGGAGGACCTCCACTATCAATGGACTGGAGAAAGGGCATGGGTGGGGAAGAGGGAGGGTAGGACTAAGAGGGGAGGAGGGAAGGAGGTACAGGGGGATACAAAGTGAATAAACTGTAATTAATAAAAATAAAAATAATTAATAGTAATAATAAAAGAAATAATTCTTATTGTATGTGTCGCAGGTGCTTTGCTCTTTACTAGAAAGTTTTTATGTAGCTATGCTTAAAGTCTTGTTGTAATAATTGTCATGGAAAAAAAACCTTTCCCCAAAATTTCACTGTGTTTAAATGTGTAAGAAGAATAAAGCACAGCTTTAGACTCTCTGGAAGTCATGAATCCACTATGGTCAAGTCCGGCTGCACCGAGTTTTCATTCTCATCTTCTTCATTCATCTTCTTTGCTGTTCATTCCCTGCCAGTGGTGATACCTGCAGGGGCCCCCCAACACTCAGAGAAACCTTTTTCCATTAAATAACCAGAACCAATAAATCAAAACGAAGTCTTAAGGAGTTGACAAGTCTTACTTCTACAGAATCTTATGATTTTATTAAAAGAATAAACAATATGCCTAAAGTGTAATTACATTTAATTTTCTTAATCCCAAAACAAGGAAATCATGAAATTTGCAGGCAAACGGATGGAACTAGAAAAGATCATCCTAAGTGAGGTAGCCCAGACTCAGAAAGAAGCATATGGTATGTACTCACTTAAGTGGATATTAGACCTATAGCACAGGATAACCACGCGACAATCCACAGACCCAAAGGAGCTAAGCAACAAGGAGGGCCCAAGGGAGGGGGCCAGAATGTCATTCAGCAGGGGAAATAGAAGAGACAGCAGAAGTGGATGAAGAGAGGGAGCTAGGCAGGAGATGGAATGGGGAGGGGAAAGGGAGGAGATTGGATGTGGGGAGAGGTGAGAGGGCTGGGAACAAGAAGAGCAATGAGGTAGGGCATCTCTTTGTCAAGCTGGAAGCCTGTAACCGAGAGGGAAATGAGTGTGACTCCAGCTAAGACTCCTAACAGAGGAGGACATGAAGACTGAAGTGACCCCCTGCTAGCCAGGCAGGTCTAGTGAAAGAAGGGGATCAACCCACCGACAAAACCTGTGATTACCCTGCCTACAAGAAGTGCAGGGATAACAAGGGAACAAAGACCGAGGGAAAGTCCAACCAATAATTGGCTCAAACTGAGACCCACCCCACAGCAGAGAGCCAGCCTCTGACATTAATAATTATATTCTGCTATGCTTGCAGACAAGAACCTAACTTGACTGTCTTCTGGGAGGCTCTAACCAACAGCAGATCGAGATATGCTGGGATATGAAGCCAAGCATGGGGCGGAGCTCTGGAGATCCTGTGGAAGTGTTGGGAGAAATATGGAAAGACCTAGAGGGGACAGGAAGTCTTGGGAGAAATATGGAAAGACCTGGAGGGGACAGGAACCTCACAAGAAGACTAACAGAGACAACTAACCTAGTCATATGGGGGCTTTTAGAGACTGAGACATGAACTAAGGAGCATGAATGATCTGGACCTAGGACCCTCTACACATGTAGCTGATGGGCATCTTGGTCTTCATGCAGGGCACCTGTCGAGTGGAGGGGGGGCTGTTTCTAGCACAGACTCTATTGCCTGCTTTTGGATCACTTCCCCTTGGCAGGGCTGCCTTGCCTGGCCTCAGGAGATAAAGATATGCAGCAGCCCTGATGTGACTTGAAGTCTCAGGCAGGTTGGCAAGGGGATGAGCACTCCCCTTTTCCGAGGGGAAAAGGAGAGGGGAAGGGAAAAGGAGGGGAAGTGGAAGGATCCTGGGAGGAGGGGAGGATAGGGGCACCCTCAGGATGCAAAGTAAATAAACTAATATAATAAAAAATGCAAAAAAATACAGTTCTTCATGTTGTGGTGACTCTCCAACCATAAAATTGTTTTTGTTGCTATTTCATAACTGCAATTTCATTCTTATGAAATATAATGTAAATAACTATGTTCCAATGGTCTTAGGTGACCCTCGTAAATGGGCCATTCAACCCCCAAAGGCATCGTGACCCACAGGTTGAGAACCACTGCTTTAGGAACTCATTGTCTTCCTAGAATTTTAACGATGGTTCTCTTTAATTTCTGTTAATATATTCTCAGCCTATTATATAATGTTTACAATGTGTATTAGTGTATTCTGTATGGATTTTGGTGTATCATCAGTCCAGACAACCTAAAAAGGCTTCTGTCTTTTTGGGTAAAAAACACCTATGTATTACTTGGTCATGCTGAATGGCTCTTTATTCTTTGATGGCTTTAAAGGTTACAGTGATCTGAGGTTGTTAAAAATGTATGCACAGCCCATCATTACCAGTTGAAAAACATAGCACTTTAATGAATCATTTTTGCTTACTATGAAATGCAATTAATTAATGGTTTAAATAAGATTCCATGATTTATTCCTTTGGGGTTACAGACTTAAAATTAGGTTTCTGGTGTGAAATGAAAATGTAACTATAAATCTGATCACATTTTCATCTATTCATATGCATAAAAGATATAATCAAAACAATTATGTGTTCCACGATCTAGGGTTAGTCCTGAAAATATTTTATAATCCCCTAGTCAGAACACATGTTAGCGAGTTAGCTAGTAATATTGTCACACAGCTTACATTTTCAGTGAAACAAACAAAACATTATATAATCCATGACTTTTCTGTAATTTCTTTTGTGTGATAAACAAAAATATAAGTTATGATGATATTCATAAACTTTTAAGAAACCTGACTTCTTACTATGACACACATGTACATACACATTGAAAAATTACCCAAACACAATAATTTCAAAGAGAGCAAATGAGTCTTAATTGCCTTATTCTTTACTATTTCTAGCCCAAATATTTGACTAATTAAGAATTTATAGGAGTATTATCACATTAATTTTATTATTTAAGGATATCTTTTACTCTACCTGTTAATATTATCTAAAATAAAAATTTCTAAAAAACACCCGATAGTATCTGCTGTTAAGCATTCAAAGTTCTTTGATTTACTTGGAAAGAGTTCTAAGCCTTAATGATAAAAGATAAACCATAGAGACTTAGAGCTATGATAAGGAAAGTTTTTACTACAGAAAGAATTTTTAAAATAATCAAGCATAAAATACCTTTAATGTCAGCCAATGAAAACATTATTTCTAGATATCATGAAAGGAGCAAAAGAGCTTCAGTGAGTAGTGTCTTCCTGAACAGCTTTCCATGTTGCCTGGTAATAAGCAACTCAAATTACATATATAAAGTTGAGAATAAAAACTTTTAAAATTGCAGTAGTTTACATAGCACCTAAAATCTTTGCTTTTACAAAAAAATCATATTATTATACTCTCTCTGAAAGAGGAGGCTCTGAGTGAAAACACTGGCTGCATACTATCATATTACTCTCTGTTAATTGGGGTGGTCTATGAGGGATAACTGACTGCATGCTCTCAGTTTCTGGCTTTGGAGATAACAGCTCCTCCTTTGTCAATACAGATCATCTAAGATTGCCGTTAGGCTTTATGGAAAAATTTTACCATGACTGTATTTCGGAGTTTTCAACTCTCACCCAGCTAGATATATGTGTCTATAGAGCTTAGCTATGCTTACTACTTCACTCTAAATATGTTTAATGAAAAAATATTTAAAATTTAATGAAACTATCAAATATAGACTGTGAAGTTTATTCAGCTATATCACAAATTTATAAGGGAAAAATTATAGGTCCTAGCTTTAGAAAATAAATGCATATTCTCTCACACTCTGACAAATGGTTCAGAATTCATTAGCTTTCCCCCAAATGACTGAATATAGTTATGCTATCATTCTGTAACCCCACTTATGTTTGCGTAGTCAAGAGAATGAAAACATACATATGTACACAGACACTTGCACAGGAATATTTACACTAGCATTATACCTAGCAGTCAAAAGATAGAAATAGCCCAAATGTTCATTAATAGATGAACAGACAAATAAAGAGGCACAAAACATGAAAACATATAAGACGGGTAAATTTAAGAAAAATTATTTTTAAATGAAAAAGTTAGTCATCTAGCATCTAGGGGCTGGAGACATGGCTCAGAGGTTAAGAGACACTGACTGCTCTTCCAGAGGACCCAGGTTCAATTCCCAGCACCCACATTTGCCTGTAACTCCTGCTCAAGGGGATCCAACACCCTCACATAGACATAAATGCAGTTAAACACCAACATATATAAGATAAATTAAACAAAGGAACAAACAAACGAACAGTGGGAGTGTCTTTGACTCTTAAAAAAAAAAAAAAAAAAAAAAAGACTAGCAACCATGTGGAAGCCCAGCACAGAGAAATGTGAAGATATGCGGAATAGGTCAGCAGCTGCTGATGGGTAGAGGGGCAGGTATGAGTGAGGAATTGATTGTCAGTTTCAGTGCATGGAAGTGCTTTTCGATGTGATGACAATACTCTGAAATGTGGAGATGGCTGCATATGATTTGAATATATTAAAAACCATTGGGATATATAATTTTCAATGAATTATGTGGTGTGCAAATTATATCTCAATATTGTTTCTAAAATAAATTAATATATTTAAATATGATTAAAATTACAGTGCATGTACATGACAGAATTTTTAGGGCCAGATGTTTGTGACAAGAATAAAACTCTGCCTGCATTCCCTAGGCCTGCCAGCACAAAGAACATCAGGTTCCACCCCTCCCCCAAGCCTCTGACAGTCCTGTCTCCCTGGGACAGGCCCAGAGGAGCTGAGCTGTACTCTGGCCCCTAAGCTCCCTCCTCACGCCACAGTGGCTCTGCCTGCCTTCCCAGAAGCCTGCTGGCACCAGGGAAAACCATGTGAGACTCCCAATGCCTTACCTGCTGGGTCTCCATGGAGTACGCCCAGAGTGCTGAGCTGGGCCTTGCTCCCTAGGCTCCATTTCCCTGCCCAGGGCTCTGCCTGCCTTCCCAGAGATTGCCAACAGCTGGAACAACCAGGCAGGACTCTGTCCCAGGTCCCTAGCCCAACAGGTCCCCTTAGGCATACCTAGTAGCTTTGAACTGTGCCCTGTCCCCTGCACTCCATTTCTGGCCCACAACTCTGCCTGCATTCCGAGAGGCCTGCTGGTACCAGGGACGACCAGGTAAAATCCTGACCCCCGATTCTCTGCCTGTCAAGTCTCCCTAAAGCACACCCAACTGTGGTAAACTGTGCCCTGTTGACTGCACTCCGTTTTGCCGGCCAACAACTCTGCCTATATCCTTGGTGGCTTGCTGGCACTAGGGACAAACAGATGGCTAAAGGCCAGCATAAGAACGTAATCAACAAGAACCAGGGCAGTATAGTACCACCGGAGTCCAGCGAGTACATCAAGAGTACATCAAGCCCTGGATATCCTAACACAGCCAAAGCACAAGATGATGACCTTAAATCCAATTTTATAAAGATGATAGAGAGCTTTAAAGAGGAAGTGAACAGATCCCTTAAAGAAATACAGGTGAATCGAACAGGTGAAGGAAATTAATAAAACCATTCAAAGGAAATAGAAGCAATAAAGAAAATACAAACTAGGGCTGGAGAGATGGTTCAGTGGTTAAGAGCACCGTCTGCTCTTCCAAAGGACCAGGTTTGATCCCCAGCACCCATACGGCAGCCCACAACTGTCTGTAACTTCAGTGCCAAGGGATACACCAACCAATGCACATACCATAAAAATTAAATAAATTAAAAAGAAAGGAAAACACAAACTGAGGGAATCCTGGAGATGGATGTTCCACCATACTGCAAGGACACTTGCTCAACTATGGTAATAGCTTTATTCATAATAGCCAGAAACTGGAAACAACCTAGATGTCCCTCAACTGAAGAAAGGTTACAGAAATTGTGGTATATTTACATAATGGAATACTGCTCAGCTATTGAAAACAAGGAATCATGAAATTTGCAGGCAAATGGTGAGAACTAGAAAAAAATACTGAGTGAGGTAACCCAGAAACAGAAAGACACACAAAGCATATATTCATTTCTAAGTGGATATTAGGCCTACAGTACAGGAGAACGATCCACAAATCCAAAGAAGCTAAGTCACAAGGATGGCCCAAGGGAGGAACACTTGAATCTCACTGAGAGGAAAAAATAGACATTGGGGGTAGACAGAGAGAGGGAACTTAGCAGCAGAAGAGGTGGGAGGGGACAGCAGGAATCAAGTATGGGAAGGAAAGAAAACTTGGAGACAGAACGGGGACAGGTCGGGGCATCTCTGGGTCAAGCTAGAAATCTAGGACAAGGGAAACTCCCAGGAGTCTATGAGGGTGACCAGGGTTAAGACTCCTAGCAATGGGGGATATGGAACCTGAACCAGCCACTTCCTGTAATCAGGCAAGACTTCCAATTGAGGGAGGGGGACACCCACTCACCCACAACACCTTAAACCCATAATTTGTCCTGCCTACAAGATGTGCAGGGGTAAAGATGGAGCAGAGATTGAGGGAACGGCCAACCAATGACTGACCCAACTTGAGAACCATGCCTTGCAGACAAGAGCTTAGCCTAACTGTCCTCTGAGAGGTTTCACCCAGCAGTTGATGGAAACAGATTTAGCCAAACATTAGGCAGAGCTCAGAGAATCTTGTGGAAGAGGGGAAGGAAGGATTAAAGGGGCCAAGAGATACAATCAACTAAGCTGGGCCCATTGGGGTTCAACACAGACTGAACTGCAAACCAAAGAGCATGTATGGGATGGATCTAAGACCCCTACACATACAAAATGTGCAGCTTGGTCTTCATGTGGGTCCCTAACAACTGGAACAGGGCTGTCTCTAACTCTATTTCTTGGTTTTGGATCCCCTTCTCCTAACTGGGCTGCCTTATCTCGCCTCCATAGGAGATGTGTCTAGTCCTACTGCAACTTGATATGCCAAAGTGCGTTGATATTCTTTGGAGGTCTCCCTTTCTCTGGGAAGAAAGAGAGGGGAGAATGAGGTGAGGGAAGGTGAGAGGGAGACACCAGGAGAGGAGGGAGGGGAAGCTGCGATGAGGATATAAAGTAAATAAATACATTAAAAATAATATAATTATTGTCATAATATTATGCAGAATATGCACAAAATAGGATTTGTTTATGTATAAAGCCTACAAACTAACAGGGCTTCGGCTTGCTAAGTCTGGCCCCTCTCTGTGGAGGGTCTTTCTTCCTGTATGCCTGCTGTCTGTATGTGCTTCTTTGCTCCTAACAAAAGCCTTTCTTCACAAACAAACAAACAAAATCATGTAAATATCTTTGAAAAATCCCTAAATATTAATAATAGAGTGTGAACCTTAAAATTTCTATATTAAGATTGTATTAAATATCTTTTTTCTCAAGATAAAAAAATGTAACTTTCAAGTACAACATTCCCCAAATAGAAAAATATGATGAGTATTTGCAGAAGCGGGGAAAAAAAACCCAAACATGAAAGCAAAAGTCTGTCAGTTAACATCCGACTCAAGAAAAGATTATTTTGCTCTCCTAATTTATTACACCAACATTTGCCTTGAAGTAGGTCTTTTATGTGGCATAAAAAGCCTTCAGTAGCTTTTAAGAAAAATAAAGTGATATGTACACAAATAAATATTCCTCCAAAAATGATTCCAAATACAGAATTATATTAGAAAAATGTTGCATAAAGATTAGGGCATTAGATCATTATTTTTCAACTTTAATTTGATACATTTTTTTTTTTCAGTGAAGTACTGTTACAAACAAAGCTATCAAAGTATGGCCCTGGAGAAATGGCTCAGTGCTTAACAGCATGCACTGCTCTTTCAGGGGACCCAAATTTGGTTCCCAGCATCCATGTTAGGCAGCTCACAACCTTCTGTAACCACAGGTCAAGGGATCTTTCAGCCTTTTATGACTTAACTACATCAACTGTCATTTCTATGTACATTTACATAATTAAAAAATATTTTTAAAAGAAAAAAAGACTTATTTATATAGAAAAATCTCAGATTTGACATTTTCCCTATTGTTTTAATGCCGTATGATAACCTTCTCTTAAGTAAAACTGAGTTTAAAAAAGTTTGTGTGCATTGCATTAACACAGATTTTGTTTTTCTGTCAGTCTTGTACTATTCAGCCCTCCTCCTGCCCCAACCACCACCTTCAGTTTACTTTAATGACAGGACCTTTAATGGCTTAGGAGCACGCCTTGATCATGCTTAGGGTACGTGATATAGTACCACAGCAGAAATGGTAAACAACCAAGGTTGAAGGTCTTCCTCAACCCCACGTAAGTCATTGGTCACGGAGCACTAACTGTGAGATCTAATTCTCTTATTCCCCGTGACAACAAACAATATATTAAAATGCCATACGAGTCATGATTAAGGCTTTCTGCCTGCGTTCTTTCACTCTGTCTTTTCTTAAAGGCATGTGCTGTAATTGGAAATTGAGGGCGGTTTTAGATTTTATCCTAATAGACTCTAGGAGACCATATGTTGGAGGCTTTTTGCCAGCCTCTGGCAGCACTGCAGATGGTGAACACTTTAGGTGAGGTTAACCGGAGAAGGCTCGGGTACTTCCCCAAATAGTCTAAGGGATACTAAGAGTTATCTACTTTGGTGATGTTGGGTTTGGAAATAATAACCTGCTCTCTCAATATTTTAGCATGCCATGTTTTTTGCCCATGAAACTCCCCTTTTTGTTTAACATTTGGTGTCACACAGAGAGCTGATGTTTTTAAGACGAACTTGAGGAGATTCTGCTCTCTTTCACCAGGCCCCACACCACCTACCATACCAAGTACAGGAGACTGCCCTAGTTAAAGGGCCGTGTTCACCAGGCCTCATGCGCATCCTGCTTCTGATTAGCTTTGCCCTTGCTCCTGTCACTCTGTTAACGCACTGACATTTTTCTTTCATGCCTTTGAAAATTCTGATAGCCAGAAATAGATCTTAGATTAGTTAAAAGACCCAAGGTCATATTAATTTATTAAATACTGCAATGACCTTAAAAAGCAATGAATCACAGATTTAAAACCTAACATACAGTATAAATAATACAGCATAAATAAAAGCATAATTTTCTTTCTTAATTGGCATTATGACTTACATAATAAAGACTTGGGTTTGGGAAATTTAAAGAATTCTCCCTTCCCCCTCTTAAAATTACAGTAACCCATTATGGACTAGTAGAAAATGAATGTAATATCTAATTTTTGCTTTTTTATTTATGTCAATCAGTTACAGGAGCAATGAAAGCTTATACAATCTCTTAGACCCACACTCTAGCCCCTTCTGATTTTAAGTCTGCTTCCATGCTATGGACAATATTGTTAGGGTTCCTTAACTTTCTTCAAGTTGGAAACAAGTCCAAAGAGAAATGAATTTTAGAGACGTTATGTTAGAAAATAATCAGTTTTCAGTTGTTCAGTTATGTAACTAGTAAATATCTGATTTAGAGACAGACCCCGAGCCAGTCTTTTTATAGTGAAAAAGAAATAAATGAGGCATAGAAAGCCTGTAGATATATGGCTGTAGATTACATCTATGTGTTAATCAGCTAGAATGTTTAAATATAATTTGTTATTATGATTAACAACAAAGTTTCTCATCTGCATCTCAATTAGATAACTATATTTTTCAAAACTTGTATTACTTTCTTTAGTGGACAAAAGCAGGTGGTAAGCACACTTCCTTATTCTCAGGGAATTTACAGCAATATAGTGAATATAGGTACTTACATTTTATGTCTACAGCAGTGTATAAAACACAACGCTTTCATTTTTTCTTAAATTATTTGAAAACAGCAGGCAGCTCAACATCTAAGAACCCAAAGTACCGCCCTTTAAGTATGCCCACATGACTCACGTTGAAACGAGCATGCTTTAGTGTTTTAATAATTTCTTTAAAGCTTTTCAGGTAGCATTTATTCTTGGTTGGCATGTAAAAGCTAGAAACTGGTTGTTATCCTATGAGTTAGAATGACAATGATGTCAGCTTAGTTCTGAAAAAAAGTAGATATTTCATGGAAGACGCACACATTTACAACCTTAATGTGTATCTTAGTTGTTTTCCAATTGCTGGGACAAAACACCACTGCCAGCGAACTTTATAAAAGAAAAGCATTGAATTGGGGGCTCAAGGCTCCCGAAGGGGAAGTCTCTGACTGGGATTGTGGGAGGCCTGGCAGCAGGCAGGCCTGGCGCTGGAGCAGTGGTTTTCTGAAACCTCAGAGTGAGACACCCCCAACAAGAGCACACCACGTAACCCTTCCCAAACAGCTCCGCCAACGGGGACCACGCATCCAGTGCAGAGCCAATAAGGGCCATTTGCATTCAAAGCACAGCAATGTGCCTCCTCTTCAAGTGGCTCCTACGCAGAATATAAACACTAAGTTTAAAGAGAGACTTTTACAGCCTAAAACATTAGTAAGCAATAAAGTAGGCTATTTATTTGTTTTATTTTTAATATATTACTATGAGATCTTGAGAAAGTCTCATTTTTTGTTTGCTTGTTTCTTTGCTTCAATTTTAGATACACAAAGTGTTCTTACCATCTGCTTTATTAAATTGAAATAAGTAATTCAAGTTTTAAAAATGTGGTTATCTCATTTAGAAACAGAGACAGTATGTTGTTCATATTAATAAATTATACTTAAATATATTATAGTTTATTAACTCATAGAAAGAATCTGCTGGCTTCTATGTCAAATGCACTTCTTGAGCTTATCATGTTGCTACATATGTCAGTCAAATGAGAATTAAAGTTTGCTGATGGCAAAGTAAGAGTACTGCTAGAAACCTAGCGCTACATTTGTCCTTCAAGTACGAGACTGAGGTCTACCCTGAGTTATGCTCTTCATACTGTGCCTTGCCCTGAGATACTCCATTTTAAAGGTGGCATCTGGCTCTTATTTTGGGGATAGAGGGTAATGGACAAATGAACAGACCATTTGTCCAGAACACTCATAAGGCCCAGACTGAAAAATAAGTTATGCCTAAAAGTAGAAAGGACACCACCCTACACACTTATCAAAGTAAATTGGAACTGTATAGACACATGGGTGCATTTAACTCATCAGGAGAACCAAGGTGAGGGCACCAGCCTGAGGTGCAACTCTCTCATCTGGGCCCCATAATGGCAACTGTGAAGAACACTGTGGCCAGAAAGCAGAGAACTCCTGACTGTCCCAGGCACTTCAGATACATTCAGTTGACCTGTCTATGTGTTCTGTTTGAACTACATTGTTTAGCAACTCATGCACCTACCTGAACTTGCTGCCTATTGGCCCATTAGTTCGCCTTGTCATGGTCCTGCCCTTTACCTCTTTAGCCTCTACCCCATCTTGCTTCTGGAAGTCAACTCTGACCTTACATCTCTGACTCAGGCAGACCTCTTTTCTCATCATCTACTCTATTTTAACTCTTTCTGAGTTTCCTGCCTTTTTCAGGCCTCTCTGAAGCTCCTTGAACTCTACTTCAACTCTCTTAAACCTTTGAAGCCGTTCTGAAACCTACATATTCACATACATATAGATATATTTACTGGATTATATATATATATACATATATATATACATATATATATACATATATATGTATATATATACACACACACATATACATATATATACACACACATATACATATATATACACACACACATGATATGAGAGTTAATATTAGTAATTAAGATTGGAATTAAAAAAACCTTGTGTTTGCTTAGGTAGAGCTATCAAGGAAAGCAGAACTATTTAGTAGATTGTTGTCAATGAAACCACTATATCTTGTAAATTTGTGGTTAATTTAATGCATTCTGACATTATGGAAAGACCCATATGTGTTTATCTATGTCTCTGAAATAGCATTCCCATGACAATATATAAGCTCAAAAGCAAACAAGACTTGTGTAGAGAACAGAAATACTGAGACATTCATGTAGAAACATTTATATTTAATTACTTATATATAATTTTTCTTCACAAAGAAAATCTACTATGTAATACTCATGAATATTTTCTTCATTATGGGAAGGTTATCCTTTAGAAATGTATATACATACTTAAATACATACACACATACATATGCATATATCTCTATATCCATCCATCCATCCATCCATGTGCAACAGGACTGAAGTCTGAAAGAATATAATCATACTCATTTGCTCTCAGGCTAGGTCAGTACTGGTATAACAGACTGGGAAAGAGGCTGATATTAGTGCTGACGTGGTGATCATGATGGCAGTGTGCTGGTACAGCTATATCCAATCAGAGAAGGTTTCTATATTGTTCCTGAGTCTGCATGTTATGATAACCAGAATAGAAAGGCTTAGTGATCTAGCGATTACTTTTTTTTTCATTCAATTAGAATGTAAGCTAATAAAAGAAGCCAGACTGAATTCTTAAATTGTATACCTATATGTTTTGTTATAAAGAATAGCATCTTTTTCACTAATTATAAAATTGAGAATTTTGTTTTTAAGGTATAGATTCTTCAATTTGTTTAAAATAACTTCATTATTTTTATTTGTGAAGAAAATTTTTCAAATGAAATAAGTCAAATAAATGTATTTGAGACCAAATTTTATATATAATCTTTGTGTTAAATCTGTTTTAACACACTAAAGTGAAATTTTGTCAGACTAGAGTTTTATTAAGATATTCCACAACTGACTGGTGCAATGATGAAGAACTCGGCTGGAGTCAGAACTCTGGCACCCTTCTTCAGGGAAGCTCTACTTCCAGGAAAAGAAACCATTGCTGAAAGTAATAGAAAACCAAAACCAAACCAAACCAAACCAAACCAAAACCCAGGAGGGAAGAGCAAAAGAGACACTTCCTGGATAAAATACAAAGGAGGCAGCAGGAGGCCCGTGCTCCTTGCCCCTCTACTTTCCTTTGGAAAGGAGGATTTGGCTGAAAGTTGCTGAAGTAAAATACTGACATAAGATGTCATCTGTGTGGGGCTGGGGACTTAGCTCGGTGGTAGAGCACTTGCCTAGCAAGCACAAGGCCCTGGGATCAGTCCTCAGCTCTGGAAAAAAATGCTGTCCGTGGACATAGTCTCCTGGGGGTACTCTGTGGTGCTATTTGTCTTTCCTTGACTCTTTATAGCATTACCTAACTTTGGCACTTTACTGTCAATTTCCTCATCAAAATGTTTTTTCCATCTTGGCTCATACTTTGTTGTAAGCTCTTATCACGTTTGATTTTTCTAAGCAATTATAAGGCTGCCAGTAAAAAGAAATGAATTTTACACATATCAGATAACACAAACAAAAACAAAGCTACTCTTAGGATTTAAAGCCCCCAATGACATTCAATTAGTCCCCAACTAGAATATTAAAGAAAGGCACGATAGACTCTTTCTCCAGAACACATGTGGATGAAAGCACAGCTGCCCTCAGCGCAGCTCCAGCACACAGTGCAGACGCTATGATGGAACTGATATCCGAAAGTTACGCGGCTTTGATGATAGACAGAAGGTAGGGCAGATGAGGTTAGGACCTTCGGTGACGGAGACTTATATCAAGGCAAGCTTTGAAATCTTGGCTAAGTACAATTATTGGTTAAAGAATTCTGCCCCACTGGAACACACACATCGAACAAAGAGGACCTGAGTACGTACATACCACATTGTCTGTTGGGTAGTAAACTTAAAAATCACTGAGTCCTATCACAACCTTCAAGGTAACAGTTTCAAGTAAAAAACTCCACTTATCTTACAATAAAATCATTCACTGAATCGTTTTAAAACTTTTCAAGGTTGTGAATAACTTTTTTCAGTAAGAAAAAAACTATCTTGAAATTAAAGTTACAAAGATGTGTTCACGTAGAACAGCATCAGATAGGATAGATTCTGTGTTAGTGTTTGCTTTCTGAAGTCTGCAATGCAAAACAGAATTCAAGACCTTGAGGATAATGAGCCAACAGTCCTTTTCTAGATGCTGGAAAAATCAGCTACAGTTTCTCCTCCTTACTGCTCAGAGTTAGGCTATTTGTTTACGAGTCTATTAATTTCCCAACATGTAATTGCACCTGTCTCTTTGGAAGCCTTCACTAAACTAACTAAGTTGTTAACTAAAGCAGGAATCAGAAGAATAAAAGGCACATAGCAGCTTCCACTAAGGTGTATGGGAATTTTATTTCAAATGGCCTTGATTTCAAAACTGTATTTCTGTTGATACACAGATAGCATTTTGGTCCAATAAAATTAAAAGATTTCTTTTCTTTATATGCATTTCTCAGCTGACTTGACTTTGACTTCCCTTGACTCCTCCCAGTACCACCCTCCCTTCCTCTTCCTAGCTTATCCCTCTCCCCTAGTCCGATGATAGAGGAAGTCCTCCTCCCCTACTATCTGACCCTAGCCTATCAGATCCCATCAGGACTGCCTGGATCCTCTTCCTCTGTGGGTTGGCTAGGTCACCCAGCCAAGGAGGAGTGATCAAGGAGCAGGCAACTGAGTTCATGCCAGAGACTGTCTCTTTTCCTCTTACTAAGGAACCCACATGGAGACTGAGTTGTCTATGGGCTACATCTGGGCAGGAGTCTAGATCCTCTCTATGTGTGGTCTTTGGTTGATGTATCAATCTCTGCAAGGCCCCCTGGGCCCAGCTTTTTTGGCCTTGTTGGTCTCCTTGTGGGGTTCCTGTCCCCTCCAGGTCTGTGAGGTAACCCAGAAACAGAAAGACATGCATGGTATACACTCACCGGTAAGTGGATATTAGCTACATAATAGAAGATAAACATACTAAAATCTACAGACTTAATGAAGCTAAAACACAGGAGGATCCTAGGGAAGATGTTTAATTCTCATTCAGAAGGGAAAACAGGATAGACACCAGAAGCAGTAGAAGAGAGAGAATAGGACTACCACAGATGTCCTCTAAAAGACTCCACCCAGCAGGGGATCGAAGCAAATGCAGAGATTCACGGCCAGATCTTGGAGAGAGCGTAGGGAGTCTTATGGCGGAAATATACCTCTTTATCTACAGTTACTACATAACTACTGATTATTCCCACCAACAGTTCCTTTTGGCTACTTATACCTTAAATTTGTAACCAATAAAGTAGAACCTATATTAAAGGTCTTACCCAGAGAAATCTTTATTTTGAAAGAACATTTTCCCTCTAATGATCTGAAAAGAACTAATGACAAATGCAGCTTGCAGATGATCTGTAGTCACACCAAGAGGACTAACTTTGGAGTCAGATCTGATTCCTATGAAGCTTTTGATGTGTGAAATGATGTGATGACAGAGAAACCTCAGGTTGTAAAAATTAAATAACAAATTACTGCTACTGTTAATATTGTTTTAATAACTAGTAAATACTGTTCATAATTTTATGTTAGGAAAAGTCAAAATCTTAGTAACAGAATGTGTTCTCTAGTAAAAAAAAAAATCTATGTAAAATGAAAGTTAACTTTTATTTCTTCTTTGCATTGCTGCCAAGAAAGTATCTAAAATAAATATAAATAGTAACCTAAAAACTGCAATTATTATTCTCTCTCTAATCTTTCCACCCCTCCTTTACTATTAACAATATCAGCAGTAGTCAGAATGATCCCCCAAAGGCGCCTATGTACTATCTCACGGACTCTGAAATATGGCAAAAGGTCCTTTTCAGATGTTATAAAGGTATGGATGTAAAATACAGATTAGAATCTTGGGTCAAACAAGCGATCTCAAATTGTGACAGGAAAATAAATAAAATAACACAAGAATTCACAAGCAAATGGGTAACTTATAACCTGCGTGTGTAGGAAGGCTTAATATGACAATTTGCATTTACAGACATAATGGATGTTTCCTTAACGATAACTTTTAAGAGTTTTGTTTGTCTGGTTTGTTTCAAGACAGGGTTTTTCTGTGTAGTCATGGCTGTCCTGCAACTCACTCTATAGACCAGGATAGGCTTGAACTAAAAAAATCCACCTGCCTCTGCTTCCCAAGTGTAGGCATGAGCCACCACTTCCCGGCCAACTTTTTTAAGAGTTTGATTCTTTGTATAAGTAGCAACAATAAGACATCACAGGATGAGACAGTGATGGGGAAATATTTCACCTCCATTAGCCACCCCTAGCTTAGAAGAAAATTATTTTCTTTGGAGAGTGTAGCCACTGGTAGATTACCCATGAGGCAGGGGATAGTCCCCCATGTGAACACAGGGCAGTACTAACGGACTCAACTGGGTATTAGAAAAAGAAAGAAGGTAAATTAAAGGGGACTTGTTAAACACACACACACACACACGCATGCACATTGTCACACATAAAAATCTATCACTACACATGGCCAGCGAGCCAGTACTGTTACAAAATCTGTGTATGGGCTCAAAAGATCTATAATTTTGAAATAGAAATGTTGCGTAAGGAATATATGTGGGATACTTTTGTAAAACTGTAAAAAATTGCATTGGCCATGGAGAAGAGCAGCTCATTCCCATCTTAACAGTACACTTTCAGCTCCTGTGACACAGATTTAAGAGCTTTTGTCCTTTTTTCATGATCATTCTTTATTGGTCTCCTCTCTACAATGTCCTTCCTAAACCCAACTCTTAAACTCCATTTCCTAATGACTACTGTCTTAGTTTACTGCTCTTTTATTTATTGTGTTTTTCTTGGATAGTTTTAAGCACAGTCTAAACTTTGTAACTCTCACATTTATGTCAGGGCTTAGATGTGTTTATTGAATATGTTTTGGGTATCTGTTTTGGTAATTTCCACACATACAAGTTCAAGCTATTCTGACCCGCCTGTGGAGAGGGGTCCGGGGTCGAATATGAGCCCCTTGTTACTTTCTCAGGTCTACCAGTGCTCAGTGTGGTAGTGTGCGACCACTGACATAGACTCTGGAGGCAACATAGTAAATATTTGTCTCTGACTGTATTTACACATTTGAGTTAATAAATGGTGCATCTGATAAATAATAAGTGTTCAATATTTGCCAAAATTTTCATTAAGTGTAATTTATTATAAAGGTTAATGTCAGATATTATCTAAGTTTTAGTATTATTTTTCACTTTGAAATTAAAAATAAACACATTTTTTACAGCAGCCGGATTGCCTTGCTTCTGTCCTAATGCAACTCAATAGCCAGCGACCTGCTCTTCTTCAGTAATTTGAGTGTTTCTAATTCTTTTCAAAACACAGAGTATTTTAGAGGAATTTCACATTTACAGATGTTTGCAAGTTTTTAGTAAGGATTTTCAATAAAGTTTTAGTTGCTAAAAAGTACAAAAACATCTCTCAAACAAAATTCCAACATCAGTTATATCAACACAACATTTGATTATGTGTATTAGATGTTTTTAAATAATTTAAAGGTAATTTGTGCATCTGTGAATTAAAATTATATTTCTATATAAAAATTAGAAATACTATTTTAAAACAGCAAACAAAAGTTTACAATAATAAAAACTATATCCATACAGCAAGTTGTAACCAGAATTCAAAGAATATTATCAAATAATTATTTCAATATGATGTTTTTACACAAGGCCTAAATTTTCACAACATATGGTTTGCAAAACCAGGATTAACGGGGACCATGAATTACTACAACCTTAAATTATTTTGTGTTATACATATATGCTCTGATTTCCAATAAAAAAAAAAAACCTAGCATCCAAACAGAAATTAGATTTAATCCCATTCCCTATAATTTGTTTTGCTATAAAAGAACACCGTATTACATGCCTTTGTTTAAGTAGAAGATATGCTATTATTTTCAAGATACCAGGGTTTTAATGTTTAATTAGCAACATCTATTTGAAAAAAAAAAAAAAAGACATTGCTTTGATTCACAAATTTCTTAATTGCTAACAGTGGCTTTTCAGAGTAGGATTGTTGTATATAATTTATTTTTGCAGATGTAATTAGAAACCAAATTTTAAAGTAGCAAAGCCTTGAATATCTTCACTGTCAGCAGAAAGAAAACCTTCTGTCCCAGCAGCTGAAGAACACCGGTGCTTGAAGTTTAAAGAAGGAAATGAAGACTTAGTGAGGAAATGGATAGTACTGGTAAATGTTTCTTACAAACTGAAAAGAAAGTTAAGTTGTCAGCAAAAAACATAAAATATGAGGTGTCATCTCCACTGCAAGTTGCTGGGAATGAAAATTAAAGTGGCAAGCAAGCTCCACGCTAAGGAACCTAGGTGAAAGCAAGAGCCAGCAGATCAAAGCTGCCTCCCAGGAGGCAGCCGGAGCAGTCAGCAGGGGCTTCTCCCTGAGGAGCAAAGACACTTTCTCAACACTGGCCAAAGTTCACTTTCAAACAGGCTGTTTGATCGCTGCAAAAAAGCATCGTTGTTTTCAAAAGGATGAACTCATATAAAACTCGCCTTTTCCTCTGGACAATGTCACCATCCATGTATTACTGTGATAAAATGACATGGGAAAAAAACAAAACAAAACGTGTATTGTAATGACAACTTAAATATGAAGTCGAGAGTAACATTAAAAATTCCTACCGGTTTGGCTGAGCTGAGAAGCACTGCGACTTTTCCGTGAGAGACCAACGATAGCTACCATTTTGGCCCCAATGCTAGAGCGTCGCTTCTTGCCACTGGCACCCAGGGCGCCCACTGCAGTGTCGGACTGGCTGCCATCATTCTTCTCCAGCGAGCACATGTCTCCACTGATGCTGGTGCTTTTGGTCATGCTCCTCCCTGACACGCCCATCTGTCTGCTTTGCATTTTGGATGTAAAGACACTGTCAGCCGGTGGATCATTAAAAATGAAGGTAAAGGTGAAAAAGAAAAAACAGAAGAGGCATTTTAGATCAAATATCGGGAATACAACAATCAAATTTTATCATCTTTGGAATGTATTTTTAGGATTTAAAAAATTCCGAGTAGTATAATCTCAAATACGTTCTATTTACAGACAACTGCAACATGTAAGCAACTATGCAAAAAGTCGGAGTGGCCAGACTTAGTGGAGCACGCCTTTAATCCCAGCCCCCGGGAGGCAGAAGCGGGTCTGCTCTACACGGCGAGTTCTAGGACAGCCAGTTCTGGTACTGAGAAACCCTGCTTCAAAAAACCACACACACCTGTCACACACAGGTTAGACTACTAGTTTTATTTCTACTTTTGAGTCCTGGTTTGAATGATCATGGAGGAAAACAAAACGAAAACTCGGGGTTCCCTCAGAAGTGGACCTTGAAGCAAGGCCACGTGTGCTTTAAGGAGGCTGACTTAATAATGGTTACAGCTTTCTAAATATCTAATATTCTAGATATTGTCATTAGTTTTAAGCATTAAAAAGTTGTTTCACTGTACTTAATTTTGTTACTATTGGCTTGATTCAACTTTCAAAAATAAAGAGTTCCTTCCTATTTTTAGACAGCAATTAATGAAACCCTGAAACATGGGACTGGACTGAGGGCTCGCTGGAAGACGGTAATGAAAAGGGAGTAAACTGAAGACAGACTGATTTTTCTAGCTCCTGGGGAGCAGGGATGAAGCCTCTGCAAACGGGCTTTCCAGTTGCCTCTACAAACCTCGGCATGTTACAGAAGCTGACAGTTTTGCAGGGATTGGGAAATTTACTTAGACATCGTCATTATGACTTGGTATTAGAGTGCCATACTTTATGCTTTACTTAGGCCCCAGAAATGGGACTGTTTAGCACATGAGTAAAAGAATAAAGGAGTAAAAAGTCAAGAAACAGAAACATGTGCATATTTTCTCCAAGTATTTAAAAGGAAAAAGGCCACTGTGAAAATTTAAAACTACATTCAACAATTTTATCCTTCATATTGATGTTAATAAGAAATGAGGCAGAGAGAAAAATCAGTGTTTGCAGCTTCATGATACCACACACTAGCAATTTTTAAATATGTTTGGTTTCGTAATTCATTAATAAATAAAAGAAAGAAAGGGTCAAGCTGGTGGGAGGCAAGCTAAATGGCACGTGCAGCGACCTCTGGACACATCGTGAAGAATAATCTGTCCCACTCGAGCCCTAGGGTTACCACTTACAAAACAAGAATATTTATTTTAGATAATTTTTAAGGGAAAGGCTGATTGATAAATGGAAATTACAATATTAGGGAATATGAGGAGGTTAAAGCCTTCAAAATGTGTTGTCATCAACAGTAGAAAGGACATTTAGATCAGTGAGCTGACCAATCCTGGGGACTAAAAGCCTGACCGGTTTGATTACACCCTCACCACACTGTTGAAAAGTACACGGCACTGAATCAGGATATCAGGGTTTGATCTTCGGATTCTGTGACTAATCATATAACCTTGGTAGAACCATTTTGATTTTCTAAAACTTAAGTTTCCTTATTTAAAGAGTGGGAAAACACAAGGAAGGCTCTGGGTCCAGTGTTAGTCTCAGAGCAATAACTATAGAAATTCTGCTTTTCTTCTCATGGTTGCCCCACCACTGTCATCACTCAATAAAGTTCTAAGAAGCATTCTGAAGGTAGAATGTCTTGGTGAAACATCTCTCTTTCCAGATAGCTAATGCATTTGGGGTAAATAAACACAAAGATTTAACATATGAGTTTTGGAGCATTCTCCCATGAGAAAAAGAGTAACCTCAGCAAGGTGAAAGTTTCGTTGAGAGGAAGGCTTTGAAATCCCACGGCCATAGTGACAGCATTTGAGTTCGTAGGAACGTGTGGCGGGTGTGCACACCTTCCTAAAGAACCACCTAATCTAATGCATAAAGGGCAAGTCAGACAGACACAGCATTTCCTACTGCATCTTAGGATTTCTCATCTTAGTTTTCACAGTTAGGTACAAAGGTCATAATCAAAATCAAGAAAAATGATTCACTGAAACTATTAAAGCAATTTGTAGATGAGCAGATAAATATTGTGATGTTACTACGGTTATACAGATAGCCACCCTCATTTTGACATAACTTTGGACATCTATGGCGGGAGTAAAATCGACATTTTTATGAAATGGGCATGCTTCCTTCCATCCCTGTGCTGACCATAGGGCTGAGTGTATGAGTTGCATCCCCTGACAGATCTGGAGGTGGCGGCTGAGGGTAGGATTCCTGACCCTCCCTCAGTACACGTCATCTAAAACTAAAGCAACCAAACAGATGCTTTGTTTGTGAACTCTTAAGAGTTCCTTGTAAGGAAATGGTCATACATGGTAGCCTTAGGAACTGTCACTGTGGTTAGGAAAATGGACTTGTCAAACTAGAAATTACATCAGAGGATAAGTTGTTAAGGGTCTGAAATATAAATTTCAACACCACTGTGCATGAGTCAGTGTCACTTGTATTTGTTTTTTAGCTTATTTATGTGGTGTTTTTATGTTTCTTGCTTTTGAGGCACTGTCTTGGCTATATAGCACTGGCTTGACTGGCACTTAATATTTAGAGCAAGCTGGCCTTGAACCTGTGAGCACTCCTCCTGCCTCTGCCTTCTGAGCGCTGGGATTACAGGTACATATGCTGCACCTGGCTTAGTGATATTTCTGAAGAAAAATCTGGCAACATGATTAAATATTTTAAAGCATAATATTTAGCCTATAAATTCTACTTCTAGGATTTAAACTAAGGTAAAGCTCAACAACAAGTACAGATTCAGCTGCATTTATATTAATAAATTAGTAAATAATAAATTTTGTAATAACAATGTAAAAAATAACCTAAAGAGAATAAATACAAATGAACAAATCTAGTTTATCAACAATGAAGCAAACACTTTTGTAAGTGTGTAAGTGTGTATGTAAATATTTATGAACACGAATATCCTCTTGATGGGAGATGGGAAGCAGGTATTTGTAGCTTTGTTTTGCTGGCACATTTATTGAATAGCCCTACTAGAGAGGAAACAAGCAAATTCAAACCCTGGAAGACAGTATCATTTAGAGTTTTACAGGTTAGGTTGCTCTGGGGCCTGTGTGTGAGGGATTTTTTTTTTCTTGATTACAGTAATTTCTGTGGAAGGACACTAACTAAAAGCAGTGGCTTTGTCTCTATGGGTCCTGGACTATGTAAAAAGAACATCATGAGCTGAGTACAACACGTTCATTCTCTCTGTTCTTGACTCTTGACTAGTTGTGGGGTCCTCGCCCCTTGATTTCTTTACTATGAAGGACTATAACCTGGGACTGTGAGCTAAAAGGAAGCCTTTCTCTCCTAAGATGCATTTGTCAGGATATTTTTATCAGAACAACAGGAAATGAAAACTGGAGCAGCTAAACCAGACAGTTTGGGAAGCCGCAATCCATGAGCTGATGAACCACTTAGGTACATAACAGAACATAAAAGGAATATAAAGGTAAAATTATTTATGCAGAATGATTTTAGCAGAAACCATAAATATATGACAAAATGTCCATGCATATGAAAATATAAAACATGCATATGTATACAGATACCATTATACTAAAATTAGCTTTAACTTTTTCCAGTAATATTTTTTTCTACATTTTGTTTTTATTCTTGTTTTCCCAGAATAAACATAAAAAGACTCAGCAATAATAACAATAAATAAAATAAATTGGAAGAGGTATAAGAAAAGAGCAATCAGGGACCAGCAGTATATTTTCTTTCTATAAGCAGAAGCATTGAACCTGTGTTCATTCCATGAACTGAAGACTATGGCTTTCTAGCTGTTCCTGCTGGGCTACTGAGCTGCAATATGACTGACCGCAGTGTGCTCAGTTCCAGCCAGGATTTCATGTTATTTCTAAACATGAACTTTATTCATGTTTTCTAAGTTTGGGCTTTAGAAAATGCCAACTTTACATAGTTTGTAGTATTAAAGTAAGGCATATAAAATTGTCAATGCAAATGATCAATTTTACAACAAAATTAGACTTGTTAAGATGAATCATGAAATTAAATAAAGTCAAGTCTAGTATTATTAGAGGAAAGAAGTATGTCTTTCCACAATATGGCCCAAAGACATACATAGCATATAAAGACTCGTACATGAAGTGGGATATATCAGTTGACAGGTTTGGAAGAGGACAGCCAAGTGGCTAAGCCTCAAACTCTGACCTGTAAGGGCAGGGACGTGTAATGGCACTGCAAGAAAATGTCTTCACCATGACTATGTTATCATGCAGAAACCCTGGAAGAGAGGAGGAACTTACCAAAGACTTAGTGAAGAGAGTGCTGTGCAGAAGGGCTGCACAGGGCACTGTACAATACAGTGGAGTAGAGAAAGCACGGCATCAAAGAATCAGATGTGGGGTTAGCTAAAC
The DNA here is from genome assembly GCF_907164565.1 of Psammomys obesus. Taxonomy (NCBI): domain Eukaryota; kingdom Metazoa; phylum Chordata; class Mammalia; order Rodentia; family Muridae; genus Psammomys; species Psammomys obesus. The sequence continues at coordinate 38,092,763 of NW_026596079.1, forward strand.
TCAAAAGGCACATCTTGTCAGCGCTTTTCCTAGACGTCAAGTGCAAAGAATAATCTTCTAAGGTTCTACCTCTTCTGTATGTAGATATATGTGTGTCTTTACATGTATGAGAGTGTATGTGCCCAAGTATCCTTGCAGCAAGGCCGGGGTCAACATCAGTCAGGTGATGCTGAGGCAGGGTCTCTCACTGACCTCACTGACCTCACTGACCCAGCTGGGCTGGCTGCTGGCATGAACTGCTGTGCCAGCTCGCTACAAATGTGCTGAGCATCCACATCAGCCTCAGGCAGACAGCACGCACTTCCCCACTGAGCATGTCCACAGTCCCTGTAGTTCATGTATAAGTGCAGTCTTGGCAGTCGTTGGGAAGAAAGTTCACTTTTAAAATGTTATACCTTCATTTCTAGCTTATAACTTGCATGGAAGAATATAAAAACAAAAGATCCTGCAACTTCGTAAAGTTCCCTTATTTAAAAGCCTCACTGTAGTACTGTTCCTTTCCTAACATGTGGAACTTACAGTTGTTCAATTTACTGCTACTAAGCTTTACTTCACTTTAGCTCAAATGACCATCGAAGTAAGCACAGCAGCACTCACTTATTGAACAATGTTTAAGGAATACCAACCATCACCAATCCTGGGGATATAAACACTATTGTTCGCTCACTCCCTGAGAACGCGGCAGGGTTAAAACACAAGTCCACTCTAACGTCAAGGAAGCATGAAGTCAAGCACTGAAGAAAATCTCTCTGATGTACATGAAAAAACTAACTTTCTTATAGTAAATCTTTCATTTTAATTATAACAGAAGCTTAATGCTTAAGACTGTTAACACTGTATGTCCTAGATCTGAACACATATTAAAATGACACAATGTATTAGTATAACATTTTCAGTGCTTTCAGGGGCTATGTGTGTGTATGCCATCAAGATAGCTAAGTAACAAAGCTTTTTTGATCAAAATATCTGTCTTGATTATGGTCATTAGCAATGAACCTTTAAGGGTTCAAGTCTTCAGTCTCATGGCAGGAAGAAATATTCCATGGTCTCAGGACAGTTGACTATTTGCTTGAGATCAACCATAGGACACATATGAAGTGCAGGATTCCTAAATTTCCTTTCCAAATAGCTAGCTGGTGTGTACAATTTCAATACACTAAAACTTCTTTCAAAAAAAAAAAAGATTTTTTTCCCCCCATGGAGAAAACTTATTTCTCCCACTCTCAGCATTCCTTAGTTGCCTATAGTTTCTTTGTGGAGGGCTAAGGCCAAGAGCACACCAATTGGTTATCCAATATCAAATGGTCAGCCCTGAAAACATGCATGAGTAACATTATACAGACTAAACAGGTTATTTTTAGAAATACATATATATATGCATATATACACACATGAAATAACAATAATGGAAAGATAACAAGGGGGTATTTGGGAAGGTCTGGAGAGAGAAATAGGGGAGGAGAAATGACACATAATTATAACCTCAAAACTAAAAGAAAACAAGAATTCTTTTTTTCCTAAAATGAGATTTTTATTTAAAATCATTTTTTTCTCCATAGAAATTTGTAATAATGAATGTAAATATAAAATACACTTTCTTACTTAAAACATAAACTCAAACATTAATGCTTCATAGTGTTTTTATGAGGAAAATTTTATAAAACAATTTCCAATAATTCCTATCAATATTATATCAATATTTTACATATCAGTCTCCTAAATTAGTATGTAAGTTTGAAAATTCTGCATATACTAATTAAATTTACTGTAGTCAGTTTAGATAACTGCTTCCAAAAAATAAAAAGCATCTCAAAGTTTGGGCCTGGAGATAGCTCAGTGGTTGAATATTTTCTTTTTTTTAAATTTATTTTTATTACTTGTTACATTTTATTAACTGTGTATCCCAGCTGTATCCTGCTCCCTCATTCCCTCCCAACCCCACCCTCCCTCTCTCATCTCCTCCCTGCCCTTTTCCAAGTCCACTGATAGGGGAGGACCTCCTCCCCTTTCAAGAATTCTTGATTTCAAGTTTTAACATGTCAAGCATTATTGAAAATCTCTCTAAAACATACAGAAAAAAATTTTCTCATAGTAATTCTTTTAGTTAGGGCAGAAACTTAAAGTTTAAGACTTAATATTATTGGCTGACCATCCCTTTAAAAAATATTTTTTTTAACTCAAGTGACAATACATGCTGGAGAGGATATGGAGAAAGGGGAACCCTCCTCCATTGCTGGTGGGAATGTAAACTTGTACAACCACTTTGGAAATCAATCTGGTGCTTTCTCAGACAATTAGGAATAGTGTTTCCTCAAGATCCAGCTATACCACTCCTAGACATATATCCAAAAGAGGCTCAAGTACACAACAAGGACATTTGTTCAACCATGTTCTTAGCAGCTTTATTCGTAATAGCCAGAACCTGGACATAACCCAGATGTCCCTCAAAGGAGGAATGAATACAGAAATTGTGGTACATTTACACAATGGAATACCACTCAGCAATTAAAAACAAGGAAATCATGAAATTTGCAGGGAAATGGTGGGAAATAGAAAAGATCATTCTGAGTGAGGTATCCCAGAAGCAGAAACACACACATGGTATATACTCACTTATAAGTGGATACTAGACATATAGTACAGGATAAACATACTAAAATCTGTACAGCTAAAGAAGCTAAGCAAGAAGGAGGACCCTGTGTAAGATGAATAATCCTCACTCAGTAAGACAAAAGGGATGGACACTGGAAGAAGAAGAAAACAAGAAACAGGACAGGGTCCTACCACAGAGGGCCTCTGAAAGACTCTACCCAGCAAGGTATCAAAGCAGATGCTGAGACTCATAAGCAAACTTTGGTCAGAATGCAGGGAAACTTATGAAAGAAGGGGGAGATAGTAAGACCTGGAGAGGCCAGAAGCTCTACAAGAAGAACAACAGAAGCAAAATATTTGAGCGCAGGGTTCTTTTCTGACTCCAACCAAGGACCATTCATGGATATAACCTAGAACCTCTGCTCAGATGTAGCCCATGGCAGCTCAGTCTCCAAGTGGGTACCCTAGTAATAGGAACTGGGGCTGTCTCTGACATGAACTCAGTGACTGGCTCTTTGACCACTCCCCACCCCCCACGGGGGGGACCAGCCTTACCAGGCCACAGAGGAAGACAATGCAGCCAGTCCTGATAAGACCCGATAAGCTAGGGTCAGAGTTGAGAGGAGGACCTCCCCTATCAGTGGACTTGGGGAGAGGCATGGGAGGAGGTAAGTGAGGAAGGGTGGGATTGGGAGGGAATGAGGGAGGGATCTACAGCTGGGATACAAAGTGAATAAACTGTAATTAATATTAAAAATACTTTTGCTGTGTGCCTGGCTTTGAGCTCAGAATGGGAGGCATAGCAGAGAATGCCTTTGTTTTCATGAACCTTTTATTTATGATTCCATGGGGCAAGCTAATAAACGTGGAATCAAAGAGTGATATGTGATGACGAAAAAAATACAGATAAAAGAGATAATGATGAAATAGAAAGTTTAGGTGAAATTTTAGTGTCATTTAGGGAGATTTCTCTTAAGAGGAGGTAACTGAGCTGAACCCTGAATGATGAAACCAAGTCATGTACAATAAGAATGACATAGGCATAAAAGAGATTAGTCAAGCCATATATCTTGAGGCAAGACTAAGGGAGGCTGCTAGATAACAGCTACAGAGGCTGAACTCGATGATAAAACCTGGATGCCCTAGAACAGAAGCACAGATTGAAAAGCTTATTCTTATCAAATCAATTATAGAGACGCTAACCAGAGCTGAGGCCTGAGACCACACCACACAGATTGCACAGGCTGGTTATACCAGAAGATTTTGGGATCTGGTGCCAGTATCTTATCTCTGAAGATACATTCCATTAAAGGCTTCTGGAGTGCTCACGGGGTCTTGCAGCAGTATTTTATCTCGGAGATACACCATCAGAAGCTTCTGGAGAGATCATGGATACCCTCTTTTAATTTATACACACTTCCTTATTAGTAGACTATAACCTTTCTCTACCATGATTAAAGAGCTATTTAATGAAAAAAAAAAAAAACTTGTGGTTCATATTATCACATATTCTCACGGCTCCCTTCCTTCCTATTTTTTGAGTTGTGGTCATACTACATTGCCCAGCTCACCCTAAGCTATAAAATGAGACAAGCTTCTGGTCTCAGACTCCTGATTTGCTAGTCCACAGCTCCTGGCAGTGCTCATGTTTCACAACTATTTATTTTGGCCATTCTCAGATGATAACTTTCAGGATCTTCTATTATATTGGCTACATTTCCCCAGACCCCATCTGTACTCTTTCATTAGATAGATAAATAGATGATAGACAGCTACATATGAGAAAGAGGGAGACAGAGAGAGAGACAGAGAGAGGGGGAGGAACTGGGCTACGGAAATGGCGCAGTTGGTTAAGTGTTCAAGAAACTGAGAACACACATAAAATTGGACGTTGGTAGCATGCATCTGTACTCTACGACTGGGATTGGTGGTGGGTGGAGACAGGTGATCCCTGAGCTCACTGGCCAACCACCCTAGTTGAACTGACAAGTAAGAAACTCGAAAAATAAGGTGGAGAGCAGTAGAGAGAGGCACTTGGATTTTGACCTCTGTTCCACACAAACGTACGCGCACAGACATGCACATGTATTTCACAGGAGCATGGACATACATACAAAACAAACATACAGCACACTCCCACAAACTACATTTAAATATTTATAATCAGAAGTGTCTTTGTTTTCATTGCTAACTTAAGATCAAAGTTATATAAGAGTTAAAACTTTAAAATGTTTTCAATACAACATGTCTAACAAACATTGCTTTTTTAATATCTGCTAATACTTTATTATCCTCAGAGACATGACCTAACTTGTTCTGTTCTCCCTTGAATTACTGGCCATCAAACATTTCTAGACTCGGCTAATTTCAACTATAGTAAACATCCTGGCGCCAATTAACCAGTTCCTTTAGCTAAATCTCCAATGCACCTACTTGATGTCAGGTCCCAAGGGGATGAGTGGGGGCTGAACTGGTGCCTGTGCTCCACGCTCCTGCACATGGGGGCTGAAACTGAAGGGAAACAACAATGTTTTTTTTTTTTTTTTTACCACACAAAGAGGCCTCTAGTGAGCCTATTCAAAGCAAATGTTTATTTCTAAAAATTATTGCAGAAGAACATCTTTCTCTAATGTGTGTAGACTCTACTTGGGCTGCTGGTAGTTGTAGCTCTGCAGTAAAAAAAAAACAAGAAAAAAATAAAAAAAAATAATAAAGACCAAAGAGTCATTATATAGAGCATGTAGCAAGTGACTGAAACACTTAGAGCTGCCAGGAGACACAAGACTCAGCACTAAGAGATTTTACTGAGACTTGAAAATAAGAGATCAAGAAAGCTTTTATGAACATGTGCCCTGAATCATGAAGAAGAAGGATGACACACAGGAAAGAGAGTATTATAAATAACGACACAGAAGCGAATGCACACCCAACACGGGATGGAAGCAGATGCAGAGACTCACAGCCAAACTTTGGGCAGAGTGTAGGGAATCTTATGGAAGAAGGGGAAACTAGAAAGATCTGGAGGGGACAGGAGCTCCACAAGAAGAGCAACAGAGACAAAAAATCTGGGCTCAGGGTCCTGAAGAGACTGGCGCACCAACCAAGGACCATGCATGGAGATAACCTGGACCCCCTGCTCAGATGTAGCCTATGGCAGCTCAGTCTCCAAGTGGGTTCCTGAGTAAGAGGAGCAGGGTTGGCATAAACTCACTTGCCTGCTCTTTGATCACTTTCCCCTGGAGATTTCACTACAGAGGAAGAGGATTCAGACAGTCCTGATGAAATTTGATAAGCTAGGTTCAGATGGAAGGGGAAAACTCCCCCTTTCAGTGGATTAGGGGAAGGGAATATGGGGATAAAAGGGAAGAAGGGTGGGACCAAAAGGAGATGAAGGAGGGGGCTACAATCAGGATATAAAAATGAATAAATTGTAAAAATAAAAAAATAAAAAAAAAGAAAGAAAAAAGAAAAGATGAGTAGTGTGGCTTGGCCACATTATACACTGTCATTATAAGTCATAAGTCATAAGTCCTTATCTTATAAAAGCTTTATGTCTGCCTTTACAGAAGACGAGATGAGGTACCCAGAGGGCAGAGTATCTGCTCCAGGAGTACAGGTTTAGAAAGTAATCAGCACTGGAACTGATGGCATCTCCTGACTGAAAGGTTCCAGAGGAAGCTGTACTCTCAGGTCAATGCTCAGGAGACTAGTCCAGGCTAAAAAGACAAGCCAATAAATGTCTGGGCAGGAAGGGTCAGAGGAAGATGGGATGGCGGAAGCTGTCCAGCTAATAGTGTAATGAGGGGAAATGCAAACATTCAAAAAGACAGCCCAGTGACTATGTAAGCGGAGAAAGAAGAGAAGTGACTAAAGGGACTCAAGAGACTTGAAAATCAGGATAGAGCTAAATTCCAGAGAAGACAAAAGAAGAATATTGTTCATGAAAGGTGGAGCAGTCAAGAGCTGCAAAGCTATCATCTGGAACAAATATTTAAAAAGGGATACTGAGTTGGTAGTTTTGAGGATGAACTGACTTTAAAGAAAAAAATCTATTCAACTAGAGATACATCAGTTTTCAAGGAGCTAAGGAAAATTTTGAAGGAAAGAGGGGAAGCTATGAAAGTAGAGAATTCTAGAAGACTAAATGCTAAAGAGAATGAGCTAGTAAGTTCAATAATAGCAAAAGGAGAGAACAGTTACTAAAATAAGGATTCCTGGTATGTTACTAACTTTTAGACAAAGTTGAAGCAATTTAAGCAAATGAAAAATGGTTAAAACCTGTTATAGAAAGTAACAAGATAGAAAAACATGACAGTAAGAATTCAAGCAAAAGTCTAAAGAGAACATTTTTACTTTCGATGATTTTAATTGTGGATCAGAGAAAAAATGTGAAAATTAAGCTTTTAAAAATCTTCAATTGTCTGTTTTGTTATTAAGTAACTCTTCAGCAAAGAGAACCATTTAAAAGATGTTTTCTTTTTAATTTTTTAAAATGTGTATGTTGTTGTGACTGTGTGTATGGCGCGGTGCCGTGTGCAGATGTGGTGGGAGCCAGAAGGTGGGGCTGAATGCCCTGAAACTGGAGTTAGCTGCCATGTGGACATGGCACTGAACCTGGTCCTCTGCAAAACAGCAAGTGCTTTTAACCTCTAATTTTTCTCGCCTCAGGAAAACACTTTTCTAAACTTAATGTTATGCTGGTATTTTTCAGTTTATCTTCTTTAGGCCATACATTATTAGTCTGTTTAAAAAGATATTGCTGCCAATTTAACTCAATTCTTTATCAGTATCTAGTTCTGAAGAAAAAATAGTTCATTTTTAAATACTTTTTAAAATACTCATATTTTTGTACTAGAATTAATCCTTATTATTCCTTCTGTCTCAGACCAACAAAACTAACTAAAGCTTACTATTTCTATATATAAATGTCATAGGCAGGAACAGAATTCTCTCTAACTCGTTTTTGTTTGAGCTTTACAATGAGTATATATAACATTTAAAATAACATAAAACTTCTATAACAAAATATTACAAGACATTAATTTACCTATAATACCTATACTTTAGGTATCAACTTAAATTTCACCATTCTTACTATTAAAGGACCACTAATTGTTAAGAATTTATGAAAAGAAAATGTGCTGCATTTTATGAAATGGAGACACTAAATAAAAAGCACACTTAAGAAATTTTCCAAGCCAGGCATAGTGGTGCATGCCTGTAATCACAGCACTTGAGGAGGCAGAGGCAGGAGGTTCTCTGTGAATTCAAGGCTGGACTAAGAGTATAAAGTGAGTCTAGGACAGCCAGGGCTATACAGAGAAACCCTGTCTTGAAAAAAAGAAAAAATCCCGATTGTTTGCTGTATTTGTAGGAATATTTTGCCTGAATGTATGCACATATACCATGTGTGTGCCTGCTGCCTGCAGAGATGAGAAGAGGCATCAGATCCCAGGAAGTGGAGCTATAGATGGTTGTAAGCTGCCATGTGGGTGCTGGGAACCAAACTCAGGTCCTTTGTAGGAGCAGCAAGTCTTCTTAACTGCTGAGCCATCTCTTCAGTCCCATATAGAAAAACAAAAAACCCCAAAGTAACACATTTTGCATCTAAAAGTCATGCTGGGGAAAGAGCTCAGTTCTGCACACATGAGGACCTGGGTTGAGTCCATGTAGAAAGCCAGGCTTGGCAGAGCATGCCCCACCCTCAGGACTGGAGCGCAGAGACAGGCACGCAACCCTAGTCAGAAGGGAGAACGTCTGTTCAGGGAGAGATGCCGACTCAGGGCAATGATGCAGGCAGTGCAGTGGAAGAAGATACTTGATTTCCTGTTCTGACTCTCCATGCATGCACAATGACACATGAACCTTTCAATTCACATGCAAGCACTCCCCTACACACCACACAAAAAAATAATAAATAAAAAAAGGAATCCTGAAAGCTAACCTTAACATGAAATTACTCTTTGGCTATAAATTTACTCATATAAAACCACAAGCTATTGTGTTTAAACAGTAGATGATATTTAAATGAGCACATGCTTAGAAGATAAGTAATATTTCAGGCTGTTAAGTGTAAAACAGGTTACAGAAATACTTTGAAAAACAATATGTATCATAATTTACCATTAAAACTTTATTATAAATAAAAGTAAAATAAAAAATAAGACATTAAAATTTTCAGAAAACAAGAATATGCTTTAAAATTACATATTTCAGCTGAAATCTAGTTATCATCTCTGCGTCTTATCTACGAAAATCCATCTTTTAAGCTAGCATGGAGAAGCATGCTAGACTTTCTGAAGGCCAACAAGAAAAACAGAATGTAATTCCCTAAAACCCACTCTCCATTTTTCTCATGACAAATATTTACTACTCATAGTTATTCATTTATCCTTGTGGAAGCTGTCTTACATTTGCCCGCTGACAGCTGAACAAACAGAAGAGGTCTGTTGCCCTTACATTTGCCCGCTGACAGCTGAACAAACAGAAGGTCTGTTGCCCTCAACATTTCTGAGCACTTATTACACAAGCAAGGAAAATGATTTGTAGAGCTGCTTGCGATTCCTACTGCTCCCCCAGATACCTGGAATCAGCAGCTCCTTATCACATCTGACAGATGAGCATTAGTGAGCTTTTCAGCATTGCTCTAGAAAACTCTCATCAGAAAAGGATAGACTGCTGTCTGTCCTCTTTGGCACGTACCAGACTCAAGAGGAGGGCTTATCAGATTTAGAAAGTCTAGCAGAGAGGCCTAGATTGTGCTTTCTGAGGCAGCGTTGCTCTCGGTCCCTTTGTGTGATTAGGAAGAGGGTTCAAGGTCAAAAAAGGATAAACAAAAACACCAGTAATTAAGACTCTAAACAAGGGCATGCCAGAATGACACAAGCAAACACTAAACCACACAGCTTCAGTGTGGACTTAAAAATATTCACCAGTTCTACTTCTTTGGATACTGAAGTTATTTCTAAATGATGTGTGCACATGCATACATACATGCTTCTATATGATTCTGCATTATGTCAAGGATCATCATGGCTCAGGCCTTGGAAAAAATAAGAAATAAGGGTGGATATGAGGGTGAACTTGCAGGGAACGTCCATGCTATCATACAGCATCTGGCTAAGATTCACTTAGAAGTGAATTCAGGCACACCCTGTAAAAGATGAAATAACTTCATAACAGCTGAGAAGCCTTTCTCCTTCCTTGCCTCCCAGGACTATGCTAGTAACTTTGAATCAGATCGTATATTAAAATCTCCATGATTATTTATTGACCACTAGAGAAAATAATATTCATTTTAAAATAAGATAATAAATATTTGATTCAGAATATTTGCTTAGCTAATATTTGTGCACCTAGACAATGTTGGAGTCATAATTTCCCAGTATAAGTTTGTTTTCTATGACAATCAGTCATCACAATGAAGGAAGACTATTTAAAAGTTAAATGTGCAACATTTAACACTTTCCCCTTCTTTTCCGTTTGTGTCGTTTGTTTGATTTGTTTTAATTTTCGTGTGTGCAGGTCAGAAGACAACTTGGGACAACTTGCAGAGTCAGTTCTCCTCTTCTAGCACAGCTCAGCTCCTCAGGCCTGGCAGCAGTTACTGGCACATTTACCTGTGGAGCCAACCCACTGGCCCTTGAGCTACTTTTCAGATCCCAAGTTAAGCAGCTTTACAAAGACTGTGCATACTGCTCTGGAATGGTGTCACTGGGCAGAATGCTGGTCTTTCAGGGTTAGGAAAGCCAGTGGAACTGCAGTTGACCTATGGGAATTAGGCAAGCCACCTTTCAGTCTAGTACATGGTGTATAGAGTTTTTCTAATCTAGTTATAAGACGGAATGATTAAAGCAATAATCTAAAACTATGCGGAAAGCAAAAAAAAATGCCGTATTTTTTGGAGCCTAGTATATTTCCTCTACTAAGAATTTTTAACATTAATGTGAGACATTAAGTATTTGTATCTGTAAACTCATTAAGCAAATAAACAAACAAATAAAATGTATTCCTTAAGATGTCAAGGAGCAATGCTTCCACTCTAAGTATGCTATCTATTATAGAATGGAGTATAAGAAGTGAGCTTCTTTTGTTCAAAAGCCTATGTCTCAAAATCATGCCTGCTATTACATTTTATTATTAATAGACTTCTCTTCCCCAAATACTACATATTCCTTTTACATGGAAGGAATAACAATTTAAGTGGAGATAATATTGCCTTTTGCTAAATGTTATTTAACATTAGGAAAAAAAAGTCACCTGAGATGAAAGACGTAAGGTAGGCAATGAGCTAATTCTTAAAAACGGCTACTACTGCAATGCGCACATACATGGCAGGACTGTCTGGCAAAGGTTACCTGGGACTCATAGATAGTGAAGAATGATCAACTAGTGCAGTGGTTCTCAACCTATGGGTTGTAAACCCTCTGGGGATTGCTTATCAGATACTCTGCACATCAGATACTTGCATTATGACTCATAATGATAGCAAAATTACAGTTATGAAGTAGCAATGAAACAATTTTATGGTTAGAGGTCACCACAATATGAAGAACTGCTTTGAGTCACAGCATTAGGAAGGTTGAGAACCACTTATCTAGTGAAAGCTAATTGAACTATGACACACACTCTAGAAACAGCTATGCTATTCCTGTACAACTGAGGTATTTAAGCTGTGAGTGATTCAGCTGTCATTCTATGTGAAAGGGGGCAGCAATATTAGAAACTTACACAGAAGATTGCTGTAAGACTTTCTAGCTCCTTTCCTCCTAGTTCACTTAACTAGCTATCTCTACTTTCCAATGTCCTTGAAATCTTCATTCCTTTACTCTTTCTCCACTTTCATCCTCTCATTTTCATTTAAACTGAACACTGTTAGTGGCATACCCAGTCATGTAAATCATTCTTTCCCTCCCCACTTTTCTATGCTGCTCTTTATATGGTATCCAAAAGGGTAACTTCTTGATAATTTTCCTGCACACGTAGATCTCAACATTTACTCGCTGTTTTAAAAACTTAAGTAGGGCACACTGATTCAAGTATAATTCATTATCATCTATTTAAAGAGCCAATTCACATGTTTTGTTCACACATCACTGCCTCACACCATCATCCAATTCAGTCTCACACCTTTTCTTTAAACCAATTTTATTAATTTTTAAGATTTATTTATTTTATTGAGTGTTTTATCTGCATGTACACCTGCATGCCAGAAGAGGGCATCAGATCCCAGTATAAATGTCTGTGAGCCACCATGTGGTTGCTGGGAATCGAACTCAGGACCTCTAAAAAAAAGCTGAAAATGCTCTTAAACAGCTGAGCCATTTCTCCATCCCCCAGGCTCACACCTTTTGCTTCACCCTCAGCAAATACTATTTTCTTACATTTTCTAAAAGAAATGGAAGGTATTAATTTTTTTACCTCGATAATAGTTTTTATATAAACAATGAAAACATATGCATGTGTGTGTGTATGTGTGTGTGTATATGGCTATGTAAGCAGTTGTTTTATGAATTCTAGAACTTTCTATTCAGTTACTTACTTTCAAGGGCTTGGATGTCACTTTATGTGTTACCTGTCATCTTACTCTTTTCTCTCAAGCTTTCTTCCTTCAAAGCTCCCTATTTTAGTAAAGATTATAATTATTTTCCTAGATGTTGAGGACACCCAAATTTATCCCTCACCCTCACCCCAGACTAACATAACACTGTTTACAGATTATACTTAGAATACATTTCACAGACCTCTACTTCCCTCATCTTGACTTTCACCATTCATGTCACTCCTGTCATCTCCACCACAATGATACCTAAGTGGTCACTGTTCTACCTCTAACCCATTCCCCACAAGGCAGCCAAAGTGGTTTTTCTAAGCCATAAACTAGCTTATTTTACCCCACTGCTAAAGATATTCTTTAATGTCTTTCCATTGTGTTTGGAGAAAAGCCATCAGCAGTTCCTCATCTTCCATAATTCCTCTAAACCCAACAATGTCTGGACCCCATCCCCTTTTTCCACATTACAGCAACAACCAGAGCTCTGCTCTTTGCAGTCCCAGTCCATACACAAGCACTCAAGGCTGCACGCACCCAGTTCTGCAAAGTCTTAAAGATGCTGTCTTTTTCTTTTACCTTAATTTCCTAGGTATGGCGATCTTTTCTAATTATTTTTTCATAATTTATTCATTATATATCCCGATTGAAGCACCCTCCCTCAACTCCTCCCAGTCCCACCTTCCCTCCCTCTTTCTTCCATCCCCTTCGCCTAGTCCACTGAAAGGGGGAGTTCTCCACTATTGCCATCTGCCCATAGCTTGTTAAGCCTCATCAGGACTGTTTGGATCCTCTTCCTGCATGGCCTGACAGGGCCGCATCATCAGGGGTGAATGATCAGAGAGCAGTTAACCCAGTTCAGGATAGAGGCAGCTCCTGCTCCCCTCACTCAGAGATCCACATGGAGATTATGCTACCAACTGGCCACATCTGAGCAGGGAGTCTAGGTCTTCTCTATGCATGGTCCTCGGTTGTTGCATCAGTCTCTGCAGGACCCCCTAGGCTCAGATCCTTTAGCTTTGTTGGCCTCGCTGTGGGTCTCCTGTCCCCTTCCCGTCCTTCTATCCCCACACCTCTCTTCTTCCATAAGACTCCCTGTGCTCTGCCCAAAGTTTGGTGGTGTGGTCTTAAATTTCAATTTGTGACTTTCAAATGTACATGAAATACTCCTCATAGTTACTAAAGACAAAACTATTCTTCAACACAGATGAGAAAAAGAAGGTAGGAAAGGTTATAAAGGTCTTATTGTTAGTAATCTGTGAAGCTGGTATTGAACCAAACATAGAGTGTGTGTGCTTTTAGTCATCAGCTTCAGTAGTAAGAAGGCAGAAGATGAACACAAATTCTCATCTTATACCAAAGGTTGACAAATTTTGTCTCCATCAGAAGTACGTGAAACAGGGCAGGAGCCTACCATAAAGGGCCCCTACCTAGCAGTGTATCAAAGCAGATGCAGAAACTCATAACCAAACTTTGGGCAGAGTGCAGGGAATCATATGAAAGAAGGGGAGTTAGTGAGGCCTGGAGAGGACAGGAGCTCCACAAGGACTTAATATATCTAGGCACAGGGGCTTGTCTGAGACTGATCCTCCAACCAAGGACTATGCACGGATATAACCTAAAACCTCTGCTCAGACATAGCCTATGGCAGCTCAGTATCCAAGTGGGTTTCCCTAGTAAGGGGAACAGGGACTGTCTCTGACATGAATTCAGTGGCTGGCTCTTTGACCCCACCCCCTCAGAGAGGAGCAGCCCTGCTAGGCCACAGAGCAGGACATTGCAGCCAGTCCTGAAGAGACCTGATAAACTATTATCAGATGGAAGGGGAGGAGGACCTCCCCTATCAGTGGACTTGGAGAGGGGCAGGGAGGAGATGAGGGAGGGAGGGTGAGATTGGGAGGGAATGAGAGGGAGCTACAGCTGGGATACAAAGTAAATAACCTGTAATTAATATAAAAAAGTAAAAATCATAAAAAAAGAAGTACCTGAAGAACATGTTAAATCATAGGTTACTTGGATTGTTTCTAGAATGTTTGGTTAACTAGATCTTCAGTGGTACCTAAAAAATTTCATTTAAGTAAAAAAAAAAGGTGTGTGTGTGTGTGTGTGTGTGTGTGTGTGTGTGTGTGTGTCACATGTGTGCAGAGGGCTGCAGAGGCCTGCATCTTCCCTGAAGCTGGAGTTTACAGTGGTAGTGAGATCTTCCTCCCCTGCTCCCCCGGGCATTCAGTTCTGACAAGCCCAGGAGATTCACACACCGCGTGGGTCCAGTGAGCACACGTAAGGATAACCAGCAAGGGCTTCAGAGCACAGACAGCTACTTGTGGAAAGGCAGAAGTCTTCACTCACTGCTTAGTGAGCAATGCTGGGTCAATTTTTTTTCTTTTAGTCTGCTTACAGGTTATTTTAGTTAAAGGCTGCTAAACATGGGCATTCATGTACAAATAACGTAGCACTGACATGAAAGCAGAAAAAGAAATAACTGAAAGTTAAATTTAGATGCTGTTTATTAAAACAGTGTATGTACCTATGAATGTTCCAAGTGATTAGCTCCAGGCTCTGTACCATCCTCCTGCTCATTATAATACTTTCATAATCAAAGTAAAATAAAAATACCAATAACATCTCAGTATTTGCTTTTGACAAAATCTTACAGAATGTGTATTACTCAACATACATATTCTCTTTGGTTTAAAGACTAATTTAATAAATGTTTGTGTCAGAGGCTGAAGATGCAAGCGAGTGGCAAGTCTCCTGTCAAACCCTGGTCTTTTCTTTACCATGGGGAAAAAAAGATGTGTTAGACACGTCCCCAGATAGCCCCAAGTCGCAGCTAAATTGACTGCACATATGTTTTCTTTCCTCATCATTTTCTTCACTCAAACAATACTCTCCTCTCCCCCAGTTTCAAAGACTGTCTTTTAGATTTAGTGTAATATAGTCCATGCCTCCTTTAGCTTCCAACTAACCTCCTCTTGTGACAGGAAGTCCTAATGATTTATTTTACCTGCATGTTTGACTGTTCCATATTTGATTTAAATTTATTACCATGTGCATTTATATACACTTTCTCTTGTTCTACTTTCTGATAAATAATCCCTAAATGCCCAAGTCAGAATCCCCAAAATCTATATATTTTTTCTCTTTACCAAAACCCTTCCCACCCAACCAACTAGTAATTGCAATAGGTTTAAACTACGTATATATAACTCTGGCTACACAGCCTATGCTCCCTACTGTAACTATGAAAATATTAATAATGATGACTTTATTATTATCATCATCATCCACAACTTCTTCTAACACTCCATTTTGGATTCTAGAAATATACTTCATCTATTTACTCTCAATGTTACTAAGTTCAATTATACTATTAGCCTTACTTTATAGAGAGAAATTTGAGTTCTTTGTGTGCTTGGTATAGTGGCTTTACAGATAAAAATTCTCCCCAAAATTTCTGTAGTAGTGGATCCTTCATCTACAGAATCAGAGAGAAAGTCTGTTACAAGGCCTACAAAAAAAAAAAAAAAAAAAAAAAAAACAGTGCTCAGACCCATGCCTACCCTACCCTATTGCCTTCCTGATTTTCTTCTTCCCTTTCAACTGGATACTCTGGAAATACATGACTATATTCTGAAATGCCTATCTCATTAGCCCCAGAAGGAATTCTCCATTGCACATAAAATTAGAGTGGCTGAAAAGATAGACTGTGACTTGTTGCTGGCAGACTCAGGCTGTGGGGTAAGGTCGACCCAGTGCAGCAAGCCTGAGCACCACTGCAGGCTCACCATTGAGAGACCAAAAGATTAAAAATCAGCAGCTATTAATATTTAAGGCCTGAACTAGGTGGGTGGAGAAGTCCAGGAATGCCCTGAGGGGAAGAACTGCTTTACTGCATTCCTTCCCCACCCACTAGAGATACAGTTGCTAGGAAACTGGCCCATGCCCCTAGGGAGGGACACCAGGTCATTATGGTCGGGGGACCTTCCGATAGCCAATCAATGCAAAATGCAGTGTTTCGACCAATAGATGCTTGCCAGGCAGGAATTGCCCCTGCCTTGGGCATGCTGGGAGGGACCAGAATCTTTAAATCACCCAACTAACCTGTGCACGGGGCGCTCAGCTCTCACTGCTTCAGCGGTGGGGGGTGTGGGCCCAAGCTGCAGCTTGTAATGATTTATAATAAAAAGAACCTCATGTATTTATAGCGGAGTCTATTTATTCCTGGTCTTGTTGGGGTTTGTGAACTGGGCAGAACACCATCTTATGACAGAAAGGTGGGACTAAGGAAAGTCATGCTGCTGCAGCAGTCCACAGTAAAGCAACATGGCACAGCTTTTCTATCTTGATAAGAAATGAGGAGGTCAAAGGCCGAAATACCCGTATAGAAGCCTATTTCTGTGCGTTAGTACTGCCCCATGTAATTTAGGATAGCCCTGGTGATTTAATTTTTGGGTGTATGCGTGGTACATGCATGTGTGCATATGTGTGGTTATTTTAAATAAGGGCACCATGCATTTTCCTGCCCTTTACATAAGCCACTGAATAATGGAGTCTTTTCTTGCTGACTAAGATAATAATTATAAATATCATTTGTTTTTCTAGCTCTCAGAAAATCTGGAACTTTAGGCTGATAACACAAGTGGTCCTGATGAAAACGGACGTGAAATATGTCACATCCTCTTAAACTGATCATATATCTCATGTTGGAAGCACCACTGCATAGGTTTCCTGTCTTGACAAGTATCAAGAAAATAAAGACCAAATAGCTGTATGTAAATGTATTTCCCGTGAAAGGGAGAGGTGTGTGTGTGTGGGGGATTATGTAAATATATTGTACTCATGTATGAAAAGAACAAAAAAGAAATAAAAACAAATTTTTACTCATGCCATCAATGTGCTTTACATTTTCAGGTTCTTATAAAACATCTTGATTTCACCACTACATCAAGACAACGGCTTCTAACATTGTCAAACATGTACTGAATGTTTGACCCTTGTTAAATATTCTTCTCCTGCCTTTTTGAACAATTTACAAACTCACTTTAAGATAGTAGAAATCCTTGATTCCTGGACAACAAACAGAGCTAACAACTAAAAACCAACCTTTAAAATAGTCCTTGGAGGCTCATGAGACTAAGCAGAAAGATTACAGTAAGTTCCAGGCAGGCCTGGGCTACAGTGTGTGACCTTATTTCAAAACAAACAATAACATGAAGCAATAACATGTATCAAGAGACGTTCCTGGTTGAGATACCAATCCTGAAATGGTGACACTATGCTCAGTCAGTGGCCCCTACAACCATGTAAATGGGTTTAAGTCAAAACACTATCAGTTTGTGACCTTTCTTTATTATGAAAACAGGAATAATTAAAATTTAAGTATAAGTGAGATGCTTATCACACCATTGAGCCAGTGGCAAACAAGCGCTCAGCATATGCACAATGACACATACTTCTAAAGATTTACTACTTGATGACATTTTATTCAAGTTCTTTAATTTTGCCTTAAGGTTTGAATATCAGCAAAAACAATAACTATTTGTGCTAAACATTGTTGTAATCTGTTGATACATAATATTTTAAGAATTTAAAATAATCTAAATTGTGAATAATTTTATATTACCTAAATATAGGACAAAGAATCATAAAATTTGAGGTGGGGCTGACAAGATGGCTCAGCAGGTAAAAGCACTTATGAGATTACCCAAGTTCAACATGGTAGAGAGAACAAACTTTTCTAAGTTGTCCTCTGACCTCCACAACACACACACACACACACACACACACACACACACACACACACACACACACACACA
>NW_026596079.1:38110733-38152549 GCF_907164565.1 Psammomys obesus
ACACACACACACACACACACACACACACACACACACACACACACACAGTAAATAAATAAATGTCAATTTTTTTGAGAACACACAAATGTCAGGCATGCATTGCAATCAGGCATCAAGAAACAAGCAACACGACCAGAGCCTGTGTGCCTGTCTTGCAATGAGGCTTACTTTTTAAAAGGACATATTGTACAGTCAGGGGACATTTACATGTGTCTAGACACAAACTTGACCGAAAGCAGCGGCATTTTCTATTGCACCCACAACAGCTGCAGTAACTCTGAGGGGCACGGGCTATGGCCCTTCCAGTGGCTGCTTGAAACAACTGTTTGTGATTCAGCCTGCCCTCAGCTGCTCAGTCTCCCTCTGAATGAGGCTGTTGCTCACACCTCACTGTCTCCACTGTTTCCCAGCTACTTACTACTCATTATCATTTGAGCTAAACTCCATGGCATTCACTTCCTGCCTTCCTGTTTGATAATGAATGATTTACATGACTGTAAGTCAGTGTTTCTTGCCTTTGCTGAGGTAAACTGACAAGTAGCACAGTGCTGATTGCTATCTCTGATTCCTAGCTCCTGGTGCTACAAGGAGGACCAGATCTGCTCCTCTTTGGAAAAGCTCTGGGAAGTAATTACTAAAACCTGAAGTTCCCCAAGGCAGGTGGGAAGGAAGCCACACACTAGATTTTACCCTTAAGTTATAAATATTGTCCAGCTGGGAGAACACAGGAGACACAAAATTTCCAGATGCATTAGTAGAGAGTACTTCTCAAATTCTACTACTCACCATAGTGAGTTGGCTTTTAAGGAATACAGTACATAGCTGTAGGCCCAGGGATCCTCAAATGGATGGATGCCCTTGAAAGAAGAGCTAGGCATATGCATCTTGAATTTTCTCTACTGGTATTATTTCAAGTGGCATACAAAACCCACATAAGAAATTCTAGTATCAGTTAATGAAAACTGACCTTGTGAAAATGCTTTACTTGGTTATTTTGCTGTTGCAGAGCTTAGACAAGCTGTTATGACTATATTTTTGTCTATCAAGCATACATAGACATATTAACTAGACTTTAACAGTCAACAACTACAAAAACAAAACAAAACAACAACAACAGAAGAACAAAAATCAACAACAGTGTCCATAGTTTCTTCAGTTATTCTTAGCTATCTGTGGCATGAGTTTCCCTGAAGTGTATGCACTACAGCATGAGATCAGAGGAATATACTCATGATCCTTCTGCAAGCCAGGAAAGTGGCCTTTTAAAGGTCATAGGCAAATAGGAATGGCTTAGTTGTGAAAAGCTTGTAATAATTAGAAGTATCAAAGTAAGGCTCACAAGGTAGAGAGTGAACTGTTCAAGACTGGACGGTCAGCTAGCTCTCCACAGTACAGTACACAGTACACAGACTGAACGGTCAGCTAGCTCTCCAAAGTGCAGTACACAGTACACAGACTGGACGGTCAGTTCCCCAGATTACACAGGAGAGAAGACTGGATGGTCAGTCTCCACAGTGCTGCATAGGGTTCCTGCTTTTCACAGCCAGAGAATTTGTTTAGAGAAGTTTCTCCTAGTGGCTTGTTTTTGAGTCTGATTTGAGAGAAATATTACAGAACTGCTACTTTATTTCAGAGTACTAAATGACTTCTAAAAGCCCTTTCAATTATAATCTTTGGTTTTCTTCATATAAT
Source organism: Psammomys obesus (assembly GCF_907164565.1). Lineage (NCBI taxonomy): Eukaryota > Metazoa > Chordata > Mammalia > Rodentia > Muridae > Psammomys > Psammomys obesus. Next base: position 38,112,426 of record NW_026596079.1, read on the forward strand.
ATGAAAAAAAAATGATGCATTAAGATTTTAAGTATGAATCATAAGCTAAAAGTTGTATGCAATCAACGATCAGAGAGGAAGGGAGGGGAGTGAGACAGTCTACCAGGTGTCGTCCCCTCCTGCCAAGCCTGGTGACCTTAGTTTGATTCACAAGTCAGACATGGGGGAAAGAGAGAACCCGCTCCTGCAAGTTGTCCAGCAACTCCACATCATCAGTGTTGTACCCCACTCATTCCTAATAGGCAAAATAAGTAAATGCAGTAAAATAAGTAAGAATTATGATTACAAGGATTATCACCACTGAAATGATTGGAAAAAATATGCAAAATTTTTACTTTTAAAATCATATTTCACATTCTTTGTAGAGGTTTGAGAATATTCATGCTATATTCTCACCTTTTAAGTATGCACAACATAGACATTCATTCATCCATTTTTAACAGACGCTCATGGGGAGCTACACTGCGGCACTCAGGAACAATGCCACTTCCAGAAAGGTGGACTTCAGCACCGCAGGATCATTGCTTCCCAAAAGAAGCCTCGGTAAAATACAGGTGATCTGTATTTTGTAGTTATAATGACTACACAGACTGAACCTAAAATTCTACCTTTCCCTTATCACAGTGATAGAAGAATCTAAAATTTTTAGGAATTTTCATCTCAAAATACAAATGCTCTAGCACTCTCTAAATTAACTATATCTATCTATGTATCTATCTATCTCAAGACGCATATAGCTAGTAACAAACATACATGTGTACAAATATATATTGTGAACATCACACATTAGATGCAAAGATATTCATATCATATATTTATATGTATAGTTTATAAAATGAGATTTTAACCAGTGAAGTACTCTCCAAATGATAAAACATTATTATCTATTAAGCGAAGACTTTGAAAACATAAATGGATAAGGGGGTAACTATATTATCTTAACAAGGATATAAAAAATATCTCCCTATAGTACTCATTCATTATTAAACTGAAAAAAAATATCAATATTTTATGGGCCAAAACAAGATTTTATTTGTTCTTGCCATGTAATGTACAGAATAAAATCTTTTCATCAAGAAAGTATATTCCAATAAATGGTGGACAAAATTTAATAGCAAGTTAAAATGTTTTATGTGGGAATCACAGACTCATAATCACCATGTAAAAGTGAGCTCTGAAAATCCTGAAAGTGAGACGTGACAAAGAAAGAGATGATAGCAACCACAGAATGGGCGAAGCTTGTAGAGATGGCAGTCTGGAAGGTCCCTGTTAAACATGCGTTAGACGCAGCCTGGCCTGCACACACGCACACGTAAATGGCATAAACGGAGTTCTAGAGCTATAAAGTCTGATCTCAGTAACTAGGACAGGACCTTGGGAAGAAGGAATCTGGTGGGAAAGGGATGAGAAAATAATAAGGGCAGGGGAGACTTTAATTGAAGAAAATTATAGATATGCATGAAATCACAAGTTAATAAACTAGATACAACATTTTTAATAGTTAAAAGCTACTAATAAATCATGTCTTTTCTTCTGAGAAACTTTCCTATGAAATCTACTAAAAGTCATTTGGCTGGGCATGGTGGCACACACCTTTAATCTCAGCACTTGGAAAGCAGAGGCAGGTGAATCTGAGTTTGCAGCCAGCCAGGGTTATATAGTGAGAGGCTGTCTAAAAAAAAAAAAAAAAAGTTTCTAGCGTCAGGTTATGCCATTTAAAGGCATTTTATAGAGAAGTGGAGAAACATTTGATGTACATGTCAAAAGACGTGATCTTACTGATTTGAGAAAGCTGACGCTATCAGCTAGTTACAACCACATTAAGGCACATTAGAAACGAAGAAAATATGCTTGATAAAATTAATGTTTAAAAATTTAACATCTACATACAATATTTATTAAAGTATTTCTTCTCTTCAGCATTTAAAACATATTATGAGCATCATCCTTTCAAAGTGTATGAATTTTTTATATTAGCAGGGTTCTGTAATCAACACCACAAAGGAAACCAGGAAATCAATACCACAGAACAAAGCCATGTGACATTAGCAGTCATTCTCCTTTTGCCTACAAACGCAGTTGCTACTATTTTATTTAAAAAAAAAAATCACTTTGTTGTAATGAACCCACAAATAAAAATATCACACAGATACGTTAAGGCAGCCACTGAAATGAACACTTACCCAGTTCCAAACACTGTACATGTCAATAAACTTCTTAATGGATAGAATAGCCATATATATTTATTTCAGTAGATTTCTCTCTTCTGGACATTTAATACAAATGAAATAAATAACATGACCTTTTGTCTTTGTATGGTTCGCTTGGTATAAGTGTTGCAGGCTTCGTCAACATTTTGCAGTGTGAGACAATACTTTGAGCCTTTACCTAACTTACTATGTTCTACCATGTGACTATATCATATTGCTTATTCAATATTCAGTGAAGGCAAGTTTTTATGACGTTTTCACAAATTAACCATTTCATAGACATTGACTCCTTTGTTTCACGCTATCAATGTGACATTTAGATTTATGTTTTTAAGAGGTAAGAATTTTCTAATAATGTCTATGAAAGAAAAACAGGTTAAATTATGAAAGCAAAAATGGAGTTAGGAAAATAGACACAACTCCGTCAATAGGTCTTATTGACTAGGAGATTGGAGGGAGGCAATTACCTCAGTGGAGAAAAGTTAGCAAAGAGTGATGTACAGCTTTCTGGTTTGTGCAAGTTTGAGTATGGGACGCCGAACCTTTAGAAAATAAGAGAAAGAGAGAGAGAGTGCAAGAGAGAGAAAGAAAGCGAGAGAAAGAGAGAGAGCAAGCTATTTATTGGGGTTGATTGTTTAATAGATTGGGAGGTAATAATGATTCTAACTCTACATACTGAGTTTTGTATTTCCTGTGACAGATAAGACAGCCAGAGCTCTTAGCTGGAAAGAAAAGTTTTAAGAGAAAGTTCTCTGTGTTCTAAAATGGATGAGTATCACCAATAGATGGAATCTTCAAAAAGGCTTTCAGAGCTAATGCAAGAGTGAGTCTAAGTGGCTGCTTTAAGGACTTCATGAGCCACTTCTGTGCAATGTCATAGTGATGTCTAATCAGCTCTATTATTATGGGAAAGAAATCAAAGGCTGTGAAATAGGATGTTAAATCATCGTTAATCACAGAAGACAAGCGGTCTTACATAGAGTCATAGAAAACTGCAGTGTATAAAATCAATAAACAAAAAAAATCAATTGTACTTGTAGATCCTAGCAATGAATAATCTAACAACGATGTTGATAGAACTATTTCATTTATAATAGCACCAAAAACAAAATATACTGAGTATTTTTTTAAAAGTGTATGACTACACCAAAAATACAATATAATTTCAAGAAAGTAAGGAAAAAAAATAAAGGGGACAGCATGTCATGTTTGTAAATTTAATCTTAAAAATGACAATAATTCCTCATGCTGGGAGACGGCTCAGCCCACAGGTGTTTGCTCTATAAGCCAAATGACTTGGGCTTGATCCCTAGTAGGGATGGGAACGTGGAACTGACTCCACAGCTGACTTCTAACAGCACACATGGCAACAATAGTATTTTAAATAATTAAGTTTTTATGGTGATTATTTTCAAAGTGACTGAACCCAACCTCTGTCAAAATTCCAGCTGTATTTCTTTTTCAGACACTCATGAAGCTGATTTCAGGATTCATTAGAAAATACAGTAACTCCAAGGAGAAGATAGACAACATGTTCATCTTCTAGGGCATTCCTTTTCAGTACAGACAAACCAGGGTCTACTCTAAATATACAGAATCCCAACTTTAGGGGAGGTGCCAAGTATTTATATCTCTTTTTAAGTTTGTTATGTAGAAGCATAAAATAGTGTTAGAGTAAGATTCCTGTATTAATACAGACAAGCTGTGTTTTCACTGGTAACAAGAAGCCTAAAGAAAATATAAGCCATTGGTGCAACTAAATACAAGGGGCAAGTCCACTGTGTCCTCCGAGATGAGTTAGCATGGAAAAACACTCCCAGCAAACAAGCAAATAAAACAAATGAACTTAGTAAGTTGAGTATTAAATAATGATGCATACATTTGAAAACATCTTTCAGTGGATAGAAAAATGTTTAACTGTTTTTGATTATGCTCTTTGCTAACCATGGAACCAATTTCCTCTTGAGTCCCTGATTATAAGTCACATCATCAGAGTGACAAGTGATGTTTACTTTCCTGTTTGCTGTTTACTGTGTACACCCAAACTAAGAGAAATAATGTGACTCACTGACAAGGTAAAAACACGTAGAAAGCTGAAGTGGGCAGGTGTACAGGACAAAGAGAAGATGAGAACACACATTTTAGAATCCCAATCACAGTTATTTTCACATGAAATATTGCTGCTGGTCCTCTTCCTGCCCAGTCCTCCTCCTCCTTCTCTTTATTGAAAAAAGGGGTCTACCTCTATAGCCCAGACTGAAATAAAATTGTCTCAACCGTGTGGGAATATTGTGCCTCAGCCTCTCAAGTGTTGGGATGGCAGGCATGAGCCACTGTGTCTGCTACAATACTTTCCCATTAAAGTGGTATAAGTTTGTTTTCACATTTTAACTATAATGTAAAATATGATGTAAAACTACTATCCTACCAGCAATACCTCTGTATGAATATTTAAATAACAGTTACTCTCCTGCCTCATTGATTTAATAGTATAAACCTCGTTTATAAAAGCAACCATGAAAACTTGTTTTCTTCAAAAAAATCCCCTTTTGAAAGAGTAATCTTCATTAGAAAAGAAAAAGTATTTTTGTGTAGCATTTATAGATATACTATTGATAGAGATTTATGGAAAGTTCCTTAACTTTTGACCTTTTTCTAGTATCTCCAGAATAGGACATGGAAGAATGGATACAGTTTAGTTTCAACACAAAGCTAATGAAGTGGCTGAGTTTGGAAAGTATTCTCTTCATTGGTTGGTTTTCAACTCCCATCATAGATGGTTTAAGTACATTACTTTGTGTACTAAGTTCCTACTCCTAGAACCAGTTAGACAGATTGATCCTAAGAAACGAAAGTAAATTTAAGAGTTTATGTTGTCTTGATAACACCAAAGTTTTCTTATGAACAACTGTATGAACTTCTTGCTATCTTAAGAAATTTAAGTTGCCTAGAGACATCAACCTACTCCTCTAAAATTTACAGATTCCCAAGCACTCTACATTAAGTTGAGTATAGACAGTGTCTTGATAATCTTCTTGCTAGGAATATACTCTCTCTCTTGCCCTTATAAAATGAATATGAAACAAAGTGGCTTTTTTATTCTGAAGAAAAGGGTGATAGCAGTATTTAAAAGTGAAGAGCTTAGGCCATAAACTTCTGAGCTTCCATCCACCAAGCCAGCTATGCCAGTGAGAAAAGTCTGGCCCCAGGCAAACGGCAATGGCTCATGTCTTTTCTGTACAGCACAGAGAAAACACGCAAGACGGAAGTTTTACTCAGCTTTTGAAAGAAAGACAACACTCTGTCTCTTTCAGAAAAATTTTCTCTATGAACTAGTCATGAAATGATTATAATTTCCACAAATCAGGATGTTTTAATTACATGATCACTTGACGTAATTATCAAGTTACAACAACAGACTTGGAATTACTAAAGTCAAATCACAAAATGTCCTGTGTTTTTATGTTTACTGCATGCTGTAAAGTCCTGATAGAGTACAGATATCTCTGAGAAAAAAAAAAAAAAAAGAAAATATACACAATAGAATTGTCAACTGTCTCAACTGTCTTCTCTTTCATTTTGGGAAAAGCTCAATATGCAATTGGGTTTTGATACAATAATTTAAATTTGACATATAAATAGGTTTTGCTCAAGTAAAATTTGTATAAATAAAAATCAAATTCTGTTAGAAAACTTAACTTCTTCAAACTGACATAATTTGTAATTTTCATTCTCAAGTAGATGCAGATGAAGCAAGCCCTTCATCTTGAGAAGGGGAAGTCTGACTGCATGCTGCTGATCCAACTGTGCTCTGCCCCTGCCTGGAAAGAATCAGCGGCTTCCATACAGAGGCAGCAACTGTTGTGCTCTACTGCTTATGTTTCTTCTTGTGACATGTTCCTGTTCTTGCAGTTTTTCTAAGTGGATGCATTTTTAAGAAGAGAATGATCTAACATGGCTGTCTTCAAATGTGACCTGGGTATCTACTACTTCCTTCCAGAGAACAATGGATCAGATCATACCCGAAATCTGAGAATTTATGAGGCTGAGGCAGGAGGATTATGAGTTTGAGACCAGCATCGGCTAGCCATAGTAAGTTCAGGTCCAGCCTGGGCTAAGAGTAGGATGCTGTTTCAAACAACAAAAACCAGAGTATGGATAGCACTGCCCTGTTTTTTAACTGATTTCAGATCTCAGATCTCAGACTGCCCTAGAATATCCCAGAAAACATTCAAACATTCAAAGAAGAGAAAGACTTACTAAGCTTTATCCAATTTTCACTCATTTCTAAAGTTTTTCTCTGCTACACAATGAGTTTTTATAATAGTGTTAAAAAAATGTAGGCCCTTCAGGTAACACCTTAAGGATGTTACCTTCTTTTTCCCAAATAAGTCTCCATTACTGGTAAAAGGATTTGCAAGGTCCCCTTTCACTTATCTCTAGAGAAAAGTTGGAGAAAACATACTGTGAATTCATATAAGAACACAAACTAAAATCAAACTTAAGCTGGTAAACAAAATCAATCAGACTCCGAGATCCAGTGGGTATAAATCAAGGACACTGGCAAGCCAATCTCTCTGATGGGAATTTCCAGCATAACAAGCAGTTATGTTAGAAGCTAGCACACAGGGGCAAAACAAAAGAAGACGAGAACTCTGAACATGAGGTGATACTTAAGGAAAGGACAGAAGCATGTTACTACTGGGAGGGCCCACAGTCGAGCGGTTTTTACCTGTCGTCGTCTTGGGAGTGGCTCCTTTGAAAGTCCTCTTTTCTCCACTGCTCTTTTTCTTTCCCTTGCTCAGGAGCATCTTGTGCCTTTTCCTCATCTCCTGATTCTCTGCTTTTCTCCTTATGGAATGTTTCTGTAATCTGCTTCCTTCTCCCATCCTCACTAATTATTTCCTCCTTTACCTCCTGCTCCTCCTGAACTCTTTCTTCTTCCTTAACCTCTCCTTCCCCTCCCTCTTCCTCTCCCTTTGGCCTTTGAATGAAACACAAATGGAAGGCATGCAAAGAAACACAAAAGAGAAAAAAAAGTCAAGAAAAATGTAAGTAAAATGAAACAGAAAGGCAACGAAAACAATCAAAACTTGGGTGAAACTTAGACCATTTAAATGCTGACTCCATTTTCCCACTGCATGCCCGAGATGCACTGGTAAGCAATAGCTAATCATGATAGTTTGAAAACTGTATCTTCAGTTACAAGATGACATGGGGAGCAGGCCAGGGCTGCAGTCTCTCCATTAGAGTGCAGTATCTACATCTACAAATCAGTAAGACAAATGGGAACTAAGAGATTAACATATACTAAGTTGTCTTGAGAGAGTGAATACTTTTTCCATGTATTTACAATACTGTCAAGAGGGCAGGAAAGCCTCCTATTTAAAAAAAAAGCAGTATTTTTCTTTTGAATTAATAGAATCTATTCAACCAGGAAAAATATACCCTCCAAGATAATTGTTTTTCATATTCATCAAAACGTTAAATTTACACCTTCAGTTAGTCATTTTAATTTAACAATGATCTAACAATTGCACTTTAGTTTTTAAGTTACAAGCATAAAAGTATTATTTCAAGTAATTTAGTACACAGAACTGCCATCAGTTCCACAAAAACTGACCAAGATAAAATAAAATAACAATATGGATTATCCTATTGGTTTTACAATAATATATCAATACTTTAAAAAAATTTGTTTTTCCAGAGAAAAAAGACCCTCTGAAATACAAAGCTGTTTACTGCCCCAGTGTTCTTACCTGATTTTTCTGTTTCCTCTCGGCCGTTCTGATTGGACGGACATGTGGCTTGTGCTGCTGAAACGAGAAGCACTACTAGTCCTGGAAACCGCAGATACATCACTTACATCACTGCCCGAGGATTTAGTGGAGACAGTATCTGCCCCTCTATGTGGGTCCCATCCTGATCGGTACTGTTGGCACAGATGGACAAACACGCAGAAGCCGTCAGCATTACCAGGCACAGCAATCATGAGCTGCTCCTATCTCAGCACTTAATTGTCCATGGAGGGCACTGCAATACCCCACTCAGTCGTACAACACAGAAGGGAGCGTTAATTATCCTAAAACAGAAATTTATGCGAAACCTTTGTTTTTAGCAAAGTAACTGCAGCATTTTCACCATACCCCAATGAGGGCCATTAAAAGTTTCAAAACAGCAATGGTCTTAGGTCAGAACATTTAGCTAAAATGTGGGAAATAAACATTTGGCTTAACATTATTAGGAAGCACAATTCTTAAATTTCTGATTAAAATTTGAAAGGAAAAAAATCTGGTCAAGTTGTCTCTGTAGCTACAAAGATCAATTCTAGCAGCCATCAACTCTGTCTTTAATCCACTGGCTTTCACTGAAAACCTAGAGACAACACAAAAGCTAATTAATGAAAAACTAAGCGTTTTCAGAAAACCCAAGAGAAAAGAGAAATTTAATTTCTGAGCAGTTGCTGGAATTGTGATGAATCCTAGAAATATTAGGAAAAAAAATCATTATTATTTACAATAGCTCAATCTTCCTGGAATTGAAATAATTTGATAGTTAAGTGGCACACTCAGGCAAGGGATTCTTGGGTGTTCAAATATTCTGGTAAATTGAAAACCAACATAAATATTTTATGTTAATGACCTATTCTCATAAAATACACTTAATGTTAAAACTAATGGACACAATTTAATTTTATTACTGACAACAAAAAATCAGTTGCCAAGAGTCTTCAAGCTGGAATATTAAAAGAAATGGAAAAGAAAGAAAGGCTATGGACCTTGTCTCCTGGAAATTTGAAGCAAAGAACACTCTCAGTAGATTATTTAATCTTTACTATTCATAGTGTAAGATGACAAGAATAATCACACCATCCTTGTATAACTGTTTTGAACATTAGGAACAATATTTGTCTTGTTACATTATACTTAGTATAATTAAAAAAAAAGAATCATTATTACTGTCATTACTAGCTGGGTTCTTCCTCTAAAATCATCCAATATGAACGCTGCTGTGCCAGAATTACCGAGTCAGAGAATGCCTGATGGTGGATCTTCTGTTTCTTATTACACACCTGATGCCGAAACACCTTTATTTAGTCTAGTTTTTGAGAGCATCATTCTAATTATCGGTGACGGCAGGTTGTACAAAGCTTTTGAAAAATAGGTATTTTATATAAATCCCTCATGGTTTAAAGACTTGTCCTTAATAAAAGTCCACCAGGAATAGCGGTCCAACATAAATATTTGATAGATAGAAATAATTTGCCCGATACAACTTGAAGGGCAAGTGGCCACAGCTTAACATGTGTCATAACAATTGGCCTGTTTTGTTCCTTCTGGATCTTGATATGTCCAGCTATGTACATTTTTATTAAAAACTGACTCTTCAAATGTAAAATGAAGAGATTGTTTCTAAGATACCATAAGTCAAATTCCTTAACATAAAAATCTATACAAATTAATTAGGTGAGAAATGACTTTTTTTTTTTAGTCTACCTTACCTTTCAACTTTAATTATTTAAAAATCATTAATTAAATTATTCAAAAAATGCTGCCTCTTTTCAGAGGAAATGTTTATATGAAGAGAATGATGATATTTATTATTAAGAGCAACATTGTTTAGTTTTAGTTCACTTACTTGGCATAAATTTAGTTCATGAGATTCTTTTTCAAATAAATTCATCTACAAGTACCAATTTACTTAAGTTACTATACTATTTCAATTGGTAGATTCAAGACTTTCTGTTTTGTGTTTACCTGCACGTCTAAATAAAATACGTGTGAATAACTGCAATAAACTATATATTTTTCACTATCTTTATTTAAAATACATTGACCTGAAATTGAGTCACCTATTGAAATCTTTAACTTTACTCATGTATCTTTTAACACTCCAATTACAAAAAATGTTTTAATTGTTCAGTAAATGTTAAAATGTTGAACTGTGCCTGGGGGATGATATCTATCTCATTTCTATAATTTATAATCAAAGAGAGGTTACCTGCTACTATTTATTTTGAGATATTTTTAATTAGATAGAAACGCAGCCTAGCATTATATTTCTTACTTGCTTTTACTCATGAGCCCATCATATTTGAATTCCAATGAAAAACAAAAAGCCTTAATTGTAGCAAGAAGTAGAGGCAATAACATAATAATTAAGAGCCAACTTTCCAGGTCTTACTAACTCCCCCTTCTTTCAAATGATTCCCTGCACTCTGCCCAAGGTTTGGTTATGAGTCTCAGCATCTGCTTTGATACACTGCTAGGTAGAGTCTTTCAGAGGCTCCTGTCCTGTTTCTTGTTTTCTCCTACTTCCAATGTCCATCCCATTTATCATTCTAAGTGAGGATTGATCATCTTATCCTGGGTCCTCCTTCTTGTTTATCTTCTTTAGGTGTACAGATTTTAGTATGTTTATCTTATCTTATAGGTCTAGTATCCACAAGGATCAAATATATCTGGGCACAGTGGTCTTTTCTGAGACTGATTCTCCAACCAAGGACCATGCATGGATGTAACCTAGAACCCCTGCTCAGATGTAGCCTATGGCAGCTCAGTATCCAAGTGGGTTCCCTAGTAAGGGGAACAGGGACTGTCTCTGACATGAACTCAGTGGCTGGCTCTTTGACGACCCCCCCCCCCACCGCCGCCGAGGGAGGAACAGCATTGCCAGGCTACACAGGAGGACATTGCAGCCAGTCATGAAGAGACCTGATAAGCTATTGTCAGATGGAATGGGAGGAGGACCTCCCCTATCAGTGGACTTAGAGAGGGGCAGGGAGGAGATGAGGGAGGGTGGGTGGGATTGGGAGGGAATGAGAGAAGGGGCTATAGCTGGGATACAAAGTAAATAAACTGTAATTAATACTGTATATATATGCCAACTTTTTTGCATGAGACTGAAACACTGATCTAAATTCAAGTCATATAAATTACCATGTTTACTTTCTTGCAACAATTGCTTCTATGAGTGTCTCAGCTTTCAACTGCTATAAACATGGATAACAATAAAGCCTTTCTGTCAGGCTTGTGCAAGGATTAACATGACAATGCCTTATATAGAACTATTTTAAATATATAGAGTTTAAGTGGCAAATAAGACAACATTTTAAAAATATTATATTTGGAGATGGAAGATGGTGGCACATCCCTTTAATCCTAGTAATAGTAAGGCAGAGGAAGGCTGCTCTCTGAGTTTGAGGCCAGCCTGGTCTACCGAGTGAGCTCTTGGACAGCCAGGGCTACCCAGAGAAACCCTATCTCAAAAACTATAAATACATAATCTGGAAACAAACTACAAGGTCACGGAAGTATCTTCTTCAATTTTGTTTCTCTTAGCAGATAGAGCAGGATGACTGCTAGAAATCTGAGGCTAGCTTGGGCTACAAAGCAAGACTGTCTAAGAAAAAATAAAAAGACACTTAATCGTCTCCTAGAAAATAGCAAATGGTAAAGTACAATGCCTAAGGCATAAGGTCATTAAATGAAAAAAAAAAAAAAAAGAATATAGCTTGTATCCAGAACAGAAAATAACTAACAGCTGTAATTTGGTGATACTCTATTATCTACACTCAAGACTGTACCATTCTGTTTACTTCTAAGCAACTAAGCATATTTACCATAGGGTTACATCTGTGTCTTCAATCATAAACAGATATATAATAAACAGAATGAGAAACTTAAAAAGAGAACAATAATTTCATGAAGAATATTAGCGTGTGTGTGTGTGTGTGTGTGTGTGTGTGTGTGTATTTCACAGTGTCAGAAAACAGGCTGCTGGGAAAAGAGGTCATCAACTGTCTTACCCAGTTATGATTCCTATGAACTACAATAATGATCTACCAGAGAAATATGATCTCTGATGCAACCATGGCATGATTGTTAGATTGTCTGATTGAATTTCACACCTGACACTATAAGCAAGAGCTGGTGGCTGTGCAGATCAGTCGCCTCAGTAAGAAACCTACTGTTTTTTTTGTTTTTTGTTTTTTTTTTTTTTCCCTAAATGAATATGTTGTCAAACAGCCTTCTAAACACTCATTTATAGCTAAAGATCAGTGCTTCTCTCAACCTTGCAATGGGCAGAAGTTAATGCAGAAACTTATTACTGGTGTTGAGAATAAGTGTTAGTAAAGTCTGGACTCTAACTGGGATATCATATCACCTCTGCAAGGCTCACAGAAGAGGGGAAGGAAATATAAGAGTCAGGAAGATGTTTAGCAATAAAGATGTCTTCTGGGCACAGAATAGCTGTTTCACTCATTGGGGAGCAAAGCATGAGGCTCCTCATATTCATGGGGATTCTTACCAGTTAATGGTTGCTTAAGGAAGAGGGTATAATTTTCTGCCATAGAGTAACTACTGGTAAGTTGTTCATGCTCATGCAAGCCATTCCAATTAAGCTCAATGGGCCACACACAAAAAAGAAGACATGAAAATAAGGGGCTGGAAAGAAGGATTTCAGTGTGAAAGGGACAGAATTTGAAAGAACAATGGAAAAAAGAAAATGACTAAATTCATTGTGTACACATATGAAGCTATCAAAGAATAAAACAATAAAACATAAAAAGTCCATTAACAGAAAAGATATTTTACATATACTTAGAATAACATATAATCACATATATAATTCAATTTCCCTGATATTATAATTAACATTGAAAATGTTTAATGTACCTTTTAATTTAAAGCATGATAAACAAAAATTATAAAAACTTGAACCATGATATAAAAATTCAATTATTACTATACCCCCAAATGAGCTATAAATATGAATAAGTAAATTGGTTTATTTAGGAAATAGTTGTTGTTTTCTTGGCAAATATGCATCAAATAAGGTTTAAATGATTGTCAGACAGGATACAGTTGACAGATTAACAAGGAATGCTCATTATTCTATTTAGTGAAGCAAAACCCAAAGATTCGTAATCTCAGCTGAAGACTGCCCTGCTTGGGTATTACTAAAATCTTGGACAAGGCTTTACCAACAATATTTTGATATTTCATATGTTACTATCAAGCAGATCATGAACTGCAAAAATTTACAGGAAATCATAAATCTTCAGGATGTTCAAGTGGCCTGGAAAAGTTAATGTTCTTTCTATGTATCTAAAATTAGTGGAAAGTAACAGTGTATCTGCAAAGCTCTATTGAAAGGCCAGAAATCATTAAAATTTTAAGATATAGTTGATAAAAAATTAAACTTTTAAAATAAAAGTTCAATATTCTTCAGTGTCCTCATTTGAAAGTTTTGGGCAATTTCCAAGTCTATTTTTTTTCTATAGCATTGTTATCAACTTCAGCTACTCCAATCTTTGTACATGAACTTCTCAGATAAAGAATTATATGAGTATCCTCAAATACTGCTTGACTTCAATTTAACAAATCTTATTAGATACTGTAATTTGTTGTGCAAAATACTAGTGTAAGGAATGATTATAAGATTGTGGGCAAAAAGAACATAATTCATAACAACAAAGTAAGTGTATGTATCAAGTAGTATTTGGGAGAAACTTTAAATCACATTTAGGGAGTCTGGAGAATGGTGCCATGGGGTTACATGTTAGAAAACTTGGCCCACAGTTGGTGGAACTGTGTGAGAAGGCTTGGGAGGTATAGCGGTGTTGGAGGAGCCCACCGGGGGTGGGCTTTGAGGTTCTAAAGACCCAGGCCATTCCTTCATCACTCTCTGTCTCAGGCTTGTGAATCATGAGGTAAGCTCTCCGCTACTGCTCCAGCCTGTCTGGCAGCTGTCTTATTCTCAACATTATGGTCATGGACTTACCCTCTGAGCTATGAGCTGCAAATAAACTCTTTTTCCAATTAACTGCCTTCATCACAGTGTCTTATCACAGAAATAAAAAGTAGCTACAACAAGAAGGAAAACTAATGTATTGACCTAAAGACTAGGAAAAAATTAGAACCAACAACCTTTAGAAGAGTGAAGGAGGTGAAACGTATGGGTAAGACTTCTGATGTATGGGTAAGACCACTTTGGGTGCAGGGCAAAGAAAAGAGACAAAGCCTCTACTGTGGTCAACTAAAGAATCATGTGAGTAGGGATGCTATCCTTCCTGCCACTATGCTTTTACATTATATCATACTTCAAAAAGCAGTATCTGCTGTCCTTTGAAAATTCCATAATTATCTCTCACAAGATTTTTTCCTCCCCCAATAAGTACTTAAAGCTTTTACAGTGTTTAACCTCAACATTTCAGTGTACATACAAAAACCAACCTAAGTGTCTGAGATAATTTTGTTTAGGTATGACTCCTGATAAGAATATTGTATGATCTGTACATGAGAGAGAATAGCAGAGAAAAGCCATAGACACTGGACTTAAATTTAAGCGTTAGCCTTATAAACAATATTCTACAAATGAACTCCTCTTGAAAGATTACCCATGCTTACAAGTTCAAAGGAAGGACTCTGAAGTGAGAGAAAGCCTTCAGTTTGGAAAAGAATCAAGGGGTCTGACATACTGAACGTTCTTACCGATTGTCTTCAGTGTAGTAACAACACTAGTTAGGTCTGCATACCCACAGAAGGCAGTGTTTAAATAGTATATGCAAACTGTTTCAATGACTCTTTCCAGCCATTATGAGGCTGCCTTTGCCATATCTGGAGCCAGAAGAAAATTGTGTGAGGTGACACAAACTATGTCCCAGACCCTCTCCATGAGGTAAAAGCAGTCACCTTCCAAGGCACAGTGGCTATGTAATATCTTGCAAAGTATTCAAAGAGAAACAAACATTACTCTCAGTGATCCTGAATAGTTTTATCATTTGATTTCATGTTTCTCTCTGCTTGGTCTGTTATCATTTCTCCCTCTCCATTTTCCTTATCTTTATAATCTATACTTATAGATTATAATCTCCTAAAGGAAAACTTTTATTTATTTTAGTCTCCTGTAATCTAGATTCTTGCCTAGCAAGTAGTAGAAAATCAACAAATAATAAATGTATATGAACAGAATAATTAAATTGATGTTTACAATAAGTTAGAGTATTCTCCTTATTATAAAGTATCATATCAGAGCATAAGATACTGTTATAACAGCTCTGGAATCACTTTGTTTTTCTGTTCCCTGTGGAGTATAGGTAGGGATGTTCTGGTAGATGTTTACCAACCAGCATTCTGAGGGAAAATTTTTAATTTGAAGAGTTTGTTGATAATTGTAGTATTAGAGTTTCTACCATGGGCCTATGGTATACATCAGTGGTAGAACACTTGTTTAGCATGCATGAAGCTCTGGGTTCAATCCTTAGTCTATCAAAACAAAATAAAATGAAACAAAACAATAGAAAGTGTGGCCTATTTAATTCATCATGAGGTCACTGTATGTATAGTTGGGCACACCAGTAAGGATAGAGATTAGAAATATGAGCTCTATTTGAGGGATTTACCAAGAGGCCAGGAGACAAGTAAAGGTCAGTAAAACAGCTACAATGTATCCATCCATGGAACACACCTATTAACAGCAGCATGAGGTAAAACCATAATCCAAAAGATAGCACGCAGCCCAGCACCTATTCAAGAACCCAGCTACAATCAACTGGTCTGAAGAAAAATAACTGAGTCAATTATTTTTCCTGCAGGACTTGTGAAGGAAGAATTGTTGCCAGTAGGTAATTCTGGCTTTCTTAAAGGCTGGGCTCTGTGGGGACTCTGTATTCTATTCACAGTCGGCTCATGCACAGTTGCAGAATACCCTTTACTTATTTCCATAATTTTCCCCAAATTTCCTGAAGTAGGACCTAAGCCAGTTTCTAAAAAGGCTTAGAGACCTAAGCTTGCGGCAGAGCTCCCGCTTTGCATTAATAAAGGAATTTACCATTCTATTCTTTAGAAGCAATAATAATCCAACCCATTCTATCTCCCCACTAAGGAAAACTGCTCTACAATAAGATACCTGTTTACAAGTCGGTTTCTTTTAGTTTTCTTCTTTTCCTTCTCTTCCTAAAACATGGTTAGAATGATTTCACAGATAATGTCATTTACTAGACTGCTCTTCTCAATATACTTTACTTGGCTTCACTTTCCTTATCATTATTTGATGCACTTTTCCAAAGTTCCCATCTAAGCCCTCTTCTGTTCATTATATATATGTAACCCCATGGATGTTCTGGTTCATTATTTATGGGTTAATGACCACATAATGCCTAACAGATCTTTTATCTTCTATCCTGACCACTATCCCAAAATTTTGAATCACATTTGTGCATATTAATAGGATATCTCCCACTTGTGGTTTTTCATGTATATTCAATATGGCCAAAGTTAAATTAATTCTCTTTTTATTGAAAATAGCCTTTTCTATATCTCTTACATTCTTTGTGCTAGCTAACAGGCACAAAATCCAATTATATTTCAAAAAAGGTAGGTTGTGGATTGATTACCTTTGACTTCTCCAATATTCTCCACTTTAATCATCAAGAAATATTAGCTACTTGGCCCAGGGGTATTTTCTGAGACTGACACTCCAACCAAAGACCATGCATGAAGATAACCTAAAACCTATGCACAGATGTAGCTCTTGGCAGCTCAGTATCCAAGTGGGTACCCTAGTAAGGGGAACAGGGGCTGTCTCTGACATGAACTCAGTGGCTGGCTCTTTGATCACCTCCCTCTGAGGGAGCAGCCTTACCAGGTCACAGAGGAAGACAATGCAGCCAGTCCTGATGAGACCTGATAGGCTAGGGTCAGAGGGAAGGGGAGGAGGATCTCTCTTATCAGTGGCTTGGGAGAGAAGCATGGGAGTAAAAGAGCAAGGGAGGGTAGGATTGGGAGGGGATGAAGGAGGGGGCTACAGCTGAGTGAACTTAATTTAAATTTAAAGTGAATAAATTTAATTTAAATTTAAAGTGAATAAATAAAAAAAAACAATAATATCACATCAGTATTTAGCCACACACCCCCCTCTCCCCCGGAATTAGTGTATAGGTTCTTGGTTTTGGGTACTGGTGAGTACTTAATGGGTATTTACTTGTGGTCATTACTGCTAAATGCCCACTCCACATGCTTCCTCCTCCTCTTTCTCCTCCTCCTATCTTTACTAAAGCAACCCAGCCTTATTCTGGTAGTCTAATGACAACAACAACCCCCAAAACTTCGTTTTCTAGGATTCCTTACAGCTAGGGTGAGACTTAGACTAGGGTGACCACTTACATGAGCAGAAATCTAGAGGATGGGGCTAGGAAAAAGCCGTTACACCCCTCGTGCGATGTCTGTTGAAATTATCTTCTTCTCTGGCTGAAATTAATATTAGCCTGCTGGTGCAGTAACAATTTTGTGACTGGAAGGCCTCCTCCAGAATGGAACAGAAGGAATACTTCAGTAAGTAGTAATTCTTACCCTGTTTGTACTTTGCGTTATATTAAAAAAGGATAAAAAAAAATTGTCACATTTTTTGTTCTTGCTGGAATAAAAGTTGAATGCAAACCTGACCAATCGTGTCGGCTAAGTTTTTGTCAATATCACACAAGTTAGAGTCATTTGAGAAAAGGGAAACTCAGTGAGGAACATGCCCCCACTCAACTGAACTGTGACTAAAGCTGTAGTGCACTTTGTTGATGCCTGTAACAGGAGGGTCCAGCTCCCTGTAGGTGGGGTAAGCCCTCCAGTAGTGGTTCTGGGTACCATAAAAAAGTGGGCTGAACAAGCCAATAAGAAGCACTCTCCACAGCCTTTGAATCAGTTCTGTCTCCAGGTTCCTACTTGCACTTTCCTCAGTGATGGACTGTGACCTTAGAGTCATTAAGATGAAATAAACCCTTTCCCCTCCAAATGATGTCTGGTCATGGTGCTTATCATAGCAATAGAAATTTTAACTAGGACACCTACATACAAACCCTTTCTAGTGTGTTCCTGAAAAAAATTTCTAACATCACATTAGAGACATATTCTATAAACAATATTAGTGAAAATCAAAATGTAGTCATCTAATTTTGATTATAACTTAATTAAAGTTTGAATAATTCTTGTGGCTTACAAACAACTTTAAACAATTTATTTATCATTTTCCTTTCCCAAAATATGATAATTGTAAATTATTTTAATTTTATCCATGTATAAAAACATTAATGATCTATCTATAATCTACTTAGAATGTTAATAATAGGCCATTAACTAATCTAGATTTATTTTCATTCCCTTTATTCTTCCGTGAAAATCAAATGCTTATCATCTTAATGCTCTGCCCACTCTGGAACTGTAAGGTCTGCCCTTTTCAGACACTGAAAAGCCCCGTTATGGAAATAGCCCATTCTGATACGAAGCAGCATCTCATCTGTTCCTTTTGAGAACAGACCCTTACTAGTAAACGATTTCATGCACATCAAGGCCAAGAGAGAAAAGTAAAATGCCAGCTCTTAGTTCAAGCTGATGGACATGGCAAAGGCACTTCACCAAGCAGTGTGAGTGATGGCTCCTTCAGAAGCTCAGCACAGGAGTTTAATGGTTTATGTAGAACTAAGAAATAGCATGAAACTAGAGAGGTGCAGCAGAGGGCAAGCTCTGGGGCTAAAGACGGAGCTGGGAAGGGCAGAACATGTGGAACATGAAAGGAAAGAGAAGGTTACAGTGTGTGTACAAGAGGCGAAGGCTGATAAAAACGTGGCAGTAGGAAGATCAACAAAAAAAAAAAAAAAAATTGAAATATGCCACAATGTAACTTAATACTCTGGATACTATTAATTAAAAAGGAATACAAACAAACCTGGCCAACCCACAAAAACTTACAGCTGGTCTTTTGTAGTCATCTTTAAGTTTTACATGGCTTAGTACCAAGTTTTATGCTGAATTCGAGAATATTTCTATGCTTAAGCAAGATATGAGATATTCTAATAAAGTAGCTCAATTAGTCCTGTCCTGGGTGTGAAACGCTATGGAAATAAGACCTGAGGACACCAGCAGCAGGACTAGAGCTGTGAGAATATGAAGCAGCAGCTTCAGAAGAAACAAAACGAGCAAGCGCCTAAAGTGAGGATTTCTTTCAAACATCAGTACTCTGGAAGGTAACAGAACAAAGGTATCTGTCTCTGGGAAAATTTAGGCTAAATAAATACTACTCTGAAAAACTACATGGCATTAAAGAACCTGAAATGGTCTAAGATCCCTCTGGCATCACGTTCAGACATGTAGTGACTGTTGGAAATCTGGATGGTCCACACTTTTTAACCTCTGAGTGACAGAAAAGAGGAGTACTTGCTAGGTCTCCACAGTGACTATCTGGATAGAATTGCAATCAAGTCTGTCTGGATTAGAACAGTAGCCTCTACACAGAACTCCTTGTTTTAATTATCATTAGTATCTTAAATATTCTTTAGAGTTATATATATTTTATTTATTTATTATAATTTATGCACTTTGTATCCCTGCTGTAGCCCCCTCCCTCATCTCCTCCTAGTCCCACCCACTCTCGCTCTTCCCCCCCCCTTATGCCCTTTCCCTAGTCCACTGATAGAGGAGGTTCTCCTCCCCTTCCCTCTAACCCCAGCCTATCAGGTCTCATCAGGACTGGCTGCATCATCTTCTTCTGTGGCCTGGCAAGGCTGCACCCCCCAGGGGGAGATGAACAAAGAGCCAGCCACTGAGTTCATGTAGAGACTGGCCCTGATTCCCTAACTGGGAAACCCACTTGGAAACTGAAGCAGCCTATGGGCTTCCTCTGAACAGAGGGTCTAGGTCCTTTTCATGTATGGTCCTTGGTTGGAGTATGGATCTCTGCAGGCCTCCCTGGGCCCAGGTTTTTTGGCTCTGTTGGTCTCCTTGTGTAGCTCCTGTCACCTCCAGGTTTTTCTATCTCCCTCTTCTTCCGTAAGGTTTCCTGCACTTTGCCCAAAGTTTGTCTATGAGTTTCAGTATCTCCTCTGATACTCTGCTGGGTAAAGTCTTTCAGAGGTTATATTTTAAACACATATATTTGCTCATAATAGTGACTGCCTTAAAAATCATCAAAACCTATAATACTGCAAATGTTATAAAAATTTAGAAAAGCAGTATAAAAGAATGTAATAATATAGATGTTGGTATTCTTTAACAATGTGTGCTAAAATAATGTAAACACTTAAAATATAATTTAAGTAATATAGATAAGCATAAAATAAAATAAAAAGACTATTAATTATTCTCAATGCCAAAACAGGATTTTTATAATCTGGTCCAGATAACTTTTCCATTATTTTATCATAATAATAATATATGCCAATTTGGTATATTTCCACCTTAGTATACTATTCATTGGTTGTCCTAGATGACTGACTGATTAAATAAAGGTTTTCAAGTGTTATTAAAATTTACCTATAAATTATTATACGCAGAGTTAATTGTTAAACAGTATATAGAAAGACATAATCTCTAGATCAGTAAGTACCTAAATTATATACTCAAAGATTTCTGAGAACACTTCTTATAAAATTAGAATTAAAATAAATAAAATATACTTACATTAAAAGAAAATATATTTCAAACTTAATTTTGGAAAGTAGGCCATGAGATTAAATGATATGTTTAATTATCGATGAGCATTAACTCATGGTCTTTGCATGGCTGTCTACAAAGTAGTAAATGTATATGTAGCATTTCATAGGTGCAATATATACTGAACTTTTAGATGAAAAGTAATTGATATTGTAAAGAATATTAAACAAGTTAGCTTGACTTTTCTTATATAAGTGCTAGAGTCAAAATCACAACCCTAAATTAACTTCCAGTATTTCTTCTATCAATAACTCTGAATAAGAATCAATAATCATATGCTCATTATAAAATTTATTTTTAAATCTTATATAATAACATATCTGTACTTATTTTTCTGGAGATTTCACCTTATCCTTATACTGGTACAAAATGCTAAAAAGTCACTACTTTCAATAATTTTCTCCAAACATGCTTATAATATTTTAGCTTGATTGAGGGAGTCATCTAGCAACTGATGGGAACAGATAGAGACCCACATCCAAACACTCAGTAGGGCCAAGGGAAAACCTCAAAAGTGGGGACTACAGGAGCCAGAGGAGTAGAGGACGAGAGAGAATACAGCCACAGAATCAACTGAGCCAGGCTCACAGGGGCCCACATAGATGGAAGTGACAGTCAGGAACCCTGCATGATTCTGACCTACGTCCTCTGCGTGTATTTATGGTTGCTTGTGGGACTCCTAACAATGGGGTGAAGGCTGTCTCTGACTCTTTTGCCTGTTCTTGAGACCCTTTTCCTCCTACTGGGTTGCCTCATATATAAGAGCTTATACCTAGTTTTACTGTAACTTGTTATGCCACTTTTGATATCCCTCAGAGGCCTGCTTCTTTTTTGAAGGGACATAAAAGCAGTGATCTGGGATAGAGGGAGGGATGGGGAGGACTGGGAAGAGTGGAGGGAGAAGAAACTGCAGTCAGGACATAATGTATGAGAGAAGAATAAAAGAAAAAATTTAGGTTTTTTTCCCCCAATATCTACATTCATGTTCAACACAAAAATAAAAATTAAAAATTAAATATAAAGAAATAAAATACACCTATTGAGTGCACCCACAGCTGAAGGAACTATAAAGATAAATATGTTTCCCAGACTCAAAAGTGCATATTTTAACAGGAAAACAAGAAATAGGAGCTACACAGTAAGCAGAACAAAACTCACGGGATCAGCAGGTGCTCACGCATGACAGGCTCAGAGGGCACATGTGTTCTCATGTGTCATCTTCAACAATCTTTCTGCTTCTATTTCTTACGTTTTTATTGTCTGACCGTTTCATACATCTCTATAGTGAATTTTAGTCATCTTCATTCCTTCTGCTCATCTTCTATCCCACTGTTCTCCTGCTGAGCCCATCCTTCCCAAGCAGCTGCCTCCTACTGTCATCTATTCTCTTTGTGTGTGACCCACTGAGTTCATGTAGAGTTTCTTGCCTTACAGAGGCTGGGAGGTTATTTAACAGAATAAAGGCAACTTAGCAGTGATTATGTCACTGGAGAAAATGACATCTCTTCTCCCACAACCTTTAACTTTTAAATGTGCCTCAAAGACAGGTAAGTCTCATGAGCAGCTCACCTATTCATGAAAAAGTAAAGAAACCCATTCTTTTTATTTCTCTGAAAATAAGCTTTTAAATTTTTTTCTTCTTTATTACAATTTACTCACTTTGTATCCTGGCTGTAGCCCCTCCCTCATCTCCTCCCGGTCCCACCCTCCTCCTTCTTCCTTCCCTAGTCCCTCCACTAGCTCACTGATAGAGGAGGTCACCATCCCCTACTATCTGACGCTAGCCTATCAGGTCTCATCAGGACTGTCTGGATCCTCTTTCTCTGTGGCCAAGTTAGGCCACCTCCCCAGGAGGAGGTGATCAAAGAGCCAGCCACTGAGTCCATGTCCAAGACAGCCCCTGCTCCCCTTACTAAGGAACCCACATGGAGACTGAGCTGCCTGTGGGCTGCATCTGTGCAGGGGCTCTAGGTCTTCTCCATGCACAGTCCTTGATTGATTCAATCTCTGCACAACCCCTGAGCTCTAAACAGAGAAATAATGACACTTACAGAGGTCTTAATAAAATGGAGCTAATAGACGTCTACAGAACTTTTCACGCAAACACAAAAGAGTATTCTTTCTTAGCACCTCATGAAACCTTCTCCAAAATTGACCATATAGTTAGGCACAAAGCAAGCCTCAAGAGATACAAGAAGATTGAAATCATACCAGATTTGTATCATACCAGACCACCATGGTCTAAAAACTAGACCTCAACAATAATAGGAATAACAAAAGCCTGCATACACACAGAAACTGAGCAACTCTCTGCTCAATGACAACTGGGCCAGGGAAGAAATAAAAAAGAAATTAAAGACTTTCTAGAACTCAATGAAAATGAAGGCAGAACTTACCCAAACTTATGGGATATAATGAAAGCAGTGCGAAAAGGAAAGTTCATAACACTAAGTGCTTTCATAAAGAAATTCGAGACGTCTCATACAGGCAACTTAATGGCACACCTGAAAGCATTAGGAAAAAAAAAAAAAGACACAGACACACCCAAGAGGAGTAGATGGCTGGGCATAATCAAACTCAGGACTGAAATCAATCAATTAGAAACAATGAGAACAATTCAAAGAATCAAGGAAACTAAGAGTTGGTTCTTTGAGAAAATCAATAAGATAGACAAACCTTAGCCAAGCTAACTAAAAAGTGGAGGGACACCATCCAAATCAACAAAATCAGAAATGAAAAAGTGGACCTAACAACAGACTCTGAGGAAATCCGAAGAAACCCATCCTCATGCATGAACACTTTTCTGTTTATAGCACTTTATGCACGAATACTTTATCAGACTACATGGAATGATACTATCCTATTTCATTACATTCATTCTTTATTTTTTATATAATTCCTGATCACATTAAGCAAAACTTTCTTTCTGTGGTCTACATCAGTCACTCCTTACAAAGTATCCTAATTATTAGCAAAATATCAATTCTGATGGATTGATAAAAGCAAATGTGAAAGCATATTTTTTTCTGCAGTTTTGTAAAAAAAAAAAAAAGTTTCCCTGTATTCTTAGGCAGTCAGGAACAAACTGCTTTAACAACTGTACCTATTACCCATAGGCTGACCCTTTTAGCTGTAGGTAGTTAGATATAATTGTATTTAAAATTCTTTCTTTTGTTAGTTCTTAGGAAGATCAATTTGGATGTCATTTTATGCTGTGTTAAAAAAATAGAAGCTGCTGTTTCAGTCATTTCAAACAACTTCTTTCTAATAAAATATTCTTTAATACTTCTTCTCATTAATTGTGACTATATGACTGGAGGTAGAAATCAATAAATAATGGGAGAAAACAAGTTTGTGCCTGAGTGTCAGCATGAAACAGAGACTAAGGGAACCATACTTGAATGTGATTTTAGAGCTATCAAAAACGAAAATGAACTTTTAGAAACAAACTCAGAGTATTTCCTAAGGATTTGAGAGGATAGTTAGGAAAAGAGGGAAAAAGAGAAAGAAAAAAGTAACAAATCAACCAAAATGTTCAAAACAATATAGCTTCAGTTACTGGCCTTAAGATCATTACTCACACCATAATAAAATATGCTTTTCATACTGCATGCAAGTGCTAATCTTTTTATTTATATTTTATGTGTATGTGCATGAGCGAGTACTTGCATGTATGCATGTGCACACATACCTTCCTGGTACATGGAGGCCTCGGAAATCTTGGAACTGGGGCAGCTGTAAGCCACTCTGTGGATTCTGGGAATCAAACTCAGGTCTCTAAGAGCATGTCCGGAGCCATCTTCCTAGCCCCTCAAGTGTAAATTTAAAGGACCAATAGCTAATTTGTAGAGATTTTTTTTTATGGTCTGAATTGATTTGCTTCTTCCAAATTCACATTTTGTTTAAGTCAGTGTCTCAAAATATGACTGCATTAGAGGACAAGAACATTAAGGATGTGACTAAGATAAAGTAGGGCCATTTGTCTGAGCACTAATCCAGTGGGCTGCTGTCATTATAGAGATAAGCAATCAGAACATGGCACAAAGAGAAAAGGACTAGGGAGGTCCCAAAGTAGGCCAACAACGGCATACCAAGAGGGGCTTCCGAAGGAACCAACACTGTCATCCTTAATTTCTCATTTCTAGCATCCAAAAACTGAAGAAATACGTGGCCACTCAATCTATAGTGCTTAGTTAATAAATTCATACAACATGTTCAGGAAAGAGGGAAATTCAAGCTAAAAGTTTTCAAAAAGAAAATCAAAGATTAAGACTAGACTTTCAGGGATCATCTCTATAATTCATTACTGTGAATCTTTTTTATGAATTCCTATGAAAGATAGGTATGACCAGTAGTTGCTTCCACTAACTAAAACATTAAGGACAGAATTCACTTAGCTCAGTTTTATATGTGTGTGTGTGTGTGTGTGTGTGTGTGTGTAGACGCGCACGCACACGCGCATGTCAGTGTGTCAATATGTGTTTCTAGTTAACTGCCCAGTAAATAGGTATTTGAATAAAACTGAAGAATATCAAGTTCATTTCAGAACATGAAAGAAAGATACTAATTTGACTAGACTGAGAAAATACAAGAACATTCAACTGTTTTTAGGTTTCTTAAAAACTGTAACGTTTTTCATTTTTATCATTTTTTACTTTTAAAATTGCCTTAAACATATTTTTTTTCTAAATGTACTAGAATGTTGAAGGGCACAGATAAAACATAAATTCCAAGGGCTTGCTGGACACAGCAATTTTTCCCCTCTATCAGCAGCAGCAGCAGCAGCACTGCTGTTTAATGTCATATTGTAGTTATCTGATATTGATCTTCATAGTACATTTTAACAGTTCTATGTGCACGCAGACTTAGTTATGACAATAAATCTGTGCAGTGTGTACTATTCCATGTCACAGAGTAAGAAAATGAGCACAATGAGAGGTAACGTGCTTAAGTCTGTATAGAGTGGTAGCAGAGGACTGTAGTTAGTTCAGGAGCTCCATCTAACTCGACTCTGCAACCTACAGTAAAGCATACCCAGTAAAAATCAATGGCAGACACTCAAGCTGTCTATATATCTACATTTCTTTTTCTTTATGATTTTATTTATTTATTTATTAGTTACATTTTATTAACTCTGTATCCCTGCTGTATCCCGCTTCCTTATTCCCTCCCAATCCCACTCTCCCTCCCTCAGCTTTTCCCTGCCCCTTTCCAAGTCCACGGATTGGGGAGGACCTCCTCCCCTTTCATCTGACCCTGTTTTATCAGGTATCTTCAGGTCTGGCTGCAAAGACCTCCTCTGTGGCCTAGCAGGACTGTTCCTCCCTTGGGGGGGGGGGGGAGGTCAAAGAGCCTGCCATTGAGTTCCTGTCAGGAATACTCCCTGTTCCCCTCACTATGTGAAACCAATTGGTTACTGAGCTACCACGGGCTTCATCCGAGCAGAGGTTCTAGGTTATATCCATACATGGTCCTTGGTGGAGTGTCAGTCTCAGAAAAGACCCCTGTGCCCAGATATATTTGGTCCTTATGGAGTTCCTATCTTTTCCACATCATACTAACTCCCCCTTCTTTCATATGATTCCCTGCACTCTGCCAAAGGTTTGGTTATGAGTCTTAGTATCTGCTTTGCTACATTTCTACACACTACTCTGAATGTGGCTGCTACTGTTGGTACTGATGATTCACATCAACAGAAACAGGTCTGTTCCCAATGGCTTCTTCCTCCTCATAACACATACTTATCAACACTTTTATTTATTTCAACGTTAACAGGAGAAAATGTTACAAATACATATTGAAATTTTCTTGTTAGCTGAAAATTCTGGTCTGGTGGACACTGAGGGTCAATAAGAGATTATTTAAAACCAGCTGGTGTAAACCCAAAAGGAACTGTAAAAATGTGAATCGTATTTTTGCTGTGAAACAACAGACTGTTTATTGAAAGCGAAGGACGTTCCCTGTGGGACGTGAGAGTGGGGTCTTGAGGACCCGAAAGGCAGAGGCATTACTGAGGGCACTATGACACTTGTGTTTAAGGATGCCAAACTGTCTTGGGAGCTTGAGAACTCATGTCTCAAAGCTCTCCAGCAAAAGTAAGACCTGGCTCAATCTCACTGGACTGCTTGTTGTACAATGCCAAACTTTGTGCTTAAGAAAAATAGTTTCCCCAGAATTTTATTCCAATCACTGCTCTAAAGCTCATAATAAATTCAATGTCTCATTTCAAAATTATATCCAAAATTGATGCAATTTATACATCTTAATAATGTACATAAGACTATTTAATCTACATTTAAAATCTTTCCCTAAATATAAATTTAATCTCTCAAATTTCAGATTTTTATGAGCCTCATAATTGAGTATTTAAAAACAGTGTTAATTACAGACACATTTACATATATGTAACGTCAACCTTGACAGTATAGTTTCTTATCTCAATAATTTTGTTTATAAACATTAATCACGTGACCATTGTTTTATTTTTTATAATGTTCACATCATTTTCAAGGTTTTAAAATTCTTAGCCATTACACTGTTTTGTTTTTATTATTTCAGTTGCTTGAATCTCTTTATTACAGAGTGAAGGAAACACTTAGGGGCATTTCTTTGTCCTGCACTAGATCCTTTCATCCGCTCAGTTGTTACTTCTTCAAATTTTATTTGGGTCTACCACACCCCTTTGCATTACCTACGTTTCTATTTGACCCCGTTACTATTAACAGAGACTGTTACCATGTGTCATTTACTGCACATTTATTAAGTGAAAAGCCACAGGTCTGCTCACACGGCGACCATCGCCCCGCCTATGAAGTGTCTACCATCACCCAGTCAACAGATAAAGAACCTGAGGATAAAGGCTAACGGCACCCCAAACTCCCCGAGGGGAGCACGCGTGATTCCACACTGCTGCCACAGTGGGGGATGTGTAGGCTTCCAAGAATTTCTGCACAAACACCACCTTTTAAACATCTATGTGTGGTCACTCCTAAGCAGTGTCGACCGATCTCCTCTTGCTAATGCCCCTATTGCCTGTGTTCTGAAAGTCGATGTAAAGACACCGCATGTGCCTTCTTTGCTGAGAAAATAATTATCTGTGATAAAATAGATCATTTTAGTTAACTGTGCCAATCTGTGTGCAAGAACAATTTGTCTGGAGTTGTCTAAAATACTTATTTATTCCATGATTCCATAACTTTAGTTTTATTTGTACTTAAAATTGAATATGTATCTCTACTGGTATATATATTTTGTTTAAACAAATTTAATTGGAACGTGTTAATTGGAATGTGTGAATGGGTATTTATCAAACTAGAAATGAGAAAAAGTGACAAGATATATGAAGCAGCATCTGAGAGTTGGCTCATGCAAGGACTGGAGAAAATCCCGTTTCCTGTCTTTTACAACACTGTTTTGCTTCTAGACCAACTTGTTGAATTCAATTAATAGAATAGCCTATTATAGTTATTATTCATAGGTTAAATGAATTATAGGTTTTGGCTTACATTTGCTTTTTAATTGTGTATAGACAAATCACAAAACTACACTATACGTGCTATCACAGAAGATAACATGGTTATGATTTGGGATATACATTTCTACAAGATATCCTTTAAAAAAAAACATTATTGCAGATAAATAATCTTTGAGGTCCATTATAAATTCTGTGCTAAAGTGCTGTATGCTATTATCTGTTAAAATGGTAAAAAAAATTCTTTATATTGTATGGTTTTGAAAATGATCCAAGATGCCAAATATAGCTGATATAAAATTAAATATTATATAATTCTTAATTATAGTTTATATTTAACTATGAATGATTATATTAATTTATCATCATATAAATCACAGGTCAACTACACAATTTGTGGTGATGTTTCATAGAGAAATTACCTGTGTCTGAGTAAGTGAAGAGAACATTGATTTTGGAGTGAAAAATAAGTTAATCAATAAATAACTGCCAAGAAAGGAAGGGATGAATCACATTCAAGATGGGAGAAATTCCAAAGCATGGAAATGCATTGACTGCAATGTCATATTCTTGTTTGAGGGAAAATTTCTGATTAAATAGAAATCGCATATACATGCTCTCTTATATTCTTATTAAAAATGCCTTCTACCTCCAATTTCCAAAAACACATAAAATGTTTCTAGAAAGACTTCTGCTTAGCAGAATGCTTTTAAAGAGAGCGCCTAGAGGGTTTATTATTATTGTTAGTATATTAAGAGTTATATAGAAAGTTCATACAGAAGTCTTGGGGAATTTTGAGAGGGATTAACAGAGCAGACCAAAGATTTTAAAAAACTAGTCTAATGTTTAATATGATTCGACACAGAGCTTTATAATACTGTCAGACACTGCAGGATTGTAGTTCAAAGTGTAGCATATGATTAACACGTCTAAAGCTTTACGTTTCATGTCACTTATCTCAAACTGAAAAACTGGATTAGCTGTAACTAAGATTTTCCATTAATCAGTGGATAAGTAATACTCATCTGCATTACCTTCCTATGCTTTATAATGTATAATGTATCTTACATTATAAAAAACCCAGCATTTCTGTATTATAATAGCGCATTGCCTAATTTCTATTTTGTAAGTTATTTCCTAATCTTTGTTTTATAATAGCAGATAACCTAATTTTTTTATATTTTAGAACAGTAAATTATTCAATATTCATTTCTACCAGTAGATAACATATTTTCTATATGTTATCTTAGAACAGTATATTATTCAATCTTTTTTTTATTTCTAACAGTAGATAACTCTATTTTCTATGTTTTGCCACAGGTGACTAAAATTTCCATATTTTATAACAGTCAAAAATCTAACTTACAGAGAGGCAAGGAGGAGATGAGGGAGGGTAGGCTTGGGAGGGAATGAGGGAGGGGGCTACAGCTGGGACACGAAGTAAATAAACTGTAATTAATATAAAAAAATAAAAAATTATAAAAAAATCTAACTTTCTATATTTTGTAAGAGCTGATTACCTAACATTCAATACTTTCTATCAGCTCCTTTATTAGATCCTTTTGAGGGTGGGGATTTAGATATATTAAAACACATTATTAAATAGTGGTTTTTGTAAGTGACTCTTAAAGAAAACCAAAAGAATTAAGTAAAGACTGAAGGCACAGTGCCTGTTTTAGAAAGAAGACATTAGTCTTAAAATTTGGTTCAACCTAAAAAGCTACTAACATGGAAACTAAAACTAACTTAATCCTTACTGAAAAAAACATACGTTGTATTTTTTTTTTTATCTTTAAGAGGGAAAAATTAACACAGGGGATAGACCACCAAGTGAAGGCAGTCCCACATTAGGAGCTAATCGTGACTGTGCCTTAGTGACTGGGTTATACTTTGAAGTGGGCGGAGTATAAAATCCTAGCAGCAGAAAAGGAATGCTGTGAGTTTTGTTTGTACTGGTGGATCAGCCAAACTCCACAAGGTCTTACAAAGAGTAAGACAGTTTACTCTCAAAATTAAGAATTCAATTTTTAACATTATGATCTCTGGTTTCTAGACAACTTTTTCCACTACAAAAACTAAATTTCAGAATCACTTCATGTTAGAACAAGAGTTTTAAAACTTTATATCAGAGTCCCCTGTTGGAGATTTCTTAGTTGTGACGAATACAGAGAACTGTATTACTACAATGCCCAGGTGCTGTGGATGTTGCTGTTCTGGGATTGCACTTAGAAAACTACTAAGTTACCTTGCTCAGTTCTTTATCAGGACTTCAGCTTTAACAAAGCTAAAATGTGTCAAAGGTCATAAAAATTAGGGGGCCTTAACATATTCATTTGCCAAAGAGTAGTGTGGACTTCAAACTTGTGTTTCGGGGAACAAAAACTCTTATCTATACCTACAGAATTTCTTTGCTCAAACCCTGAAATAAACTTGTTATGTATTTCAAATAAGAACCATTGTTACTGTTTCTAGAGAACCAATTAATTACTTAATTAATTTTTTATATTTTTAAAAACAAGGTCTCAGCATGTAGCCTTGGCTGGCCTGAAACTTACTTTGTAGACCTGTCTGAATTCACATAGACCCACCTGCCTCTGCACCCCAAGTGCTGGGAGCAGGGCTTAGCGTTTACTATGCAAGTGATGCAACATTTCTGCCTTGCTTGCTTCCTTGATTTATAAATGATGCTAATGACTCTGCTTCTGGCATCTCAGACAAGGCAAGTGTTCCACCAGTCAGGTAGGCCCTTCCCTCTGTTGCTTGGTAGGATGTCATGCCATGCCACACATTAACTTTGCCTCTGGGCCTACCATGCCCTTTCATTGTATTGGCTTTTGTTTTTCACGACATTCTGTTCTAAAATAATATTATTGAGAATATGATATGTAATCATATTAGACAAGGAACTCATTTTATACAATAATATGACCCTAAAATATAAAGGCCCCCAAGAGTAAGATAAGTAAAATAATACTCTTAATTTTCTACCTGGCTAGACCTCTTATTTCAACATACACCCAGAAGATAATCTAAAAACATATTTGCTAAAATACCTTTTGAACTAACAAAACCTCATAAGTGTATGTTTGTTCCAATAATTCAGTAATAAAGCAGATTTAATTAAAATATCGAAGTAAAAAACATAAAATAGAAAAAGTTGTATGAAAAAAAACCACATAGGATGATAATGGAAAGATTTCCCTAAACATTTTTTGAAGGGATACAAATTTTATAAAATGAAACAAATCTAAAAAGCTTTGGTCTTTAGATTTTGAGCTGTGTATGCTATATAATAATGTGTTTCTAATAAGGAGAAGTATATTCCTAAGAGCTGGTACACAAATACATTACACATTTTACCATCTACTATCACTGGGCCATTACATTATGTGTCTGTGTCTGACTCATCTACATTCAGTTGTTTAAAAGAATCTAGCAGCTTCAGATTGACTATTTCACAACTTTTAAAAAGAAAATTGTCTTGCCTTCGAATGGTAATCTTGTTCCAGTCTGGGATCTGATCCGGCTACCTGTTTGTATTTGTTAATTTTCATTTGGCGATTTCTCTCCTCTATATCCATAGCACCTATCAAGTAGAAAAAAACCCATAAAGTTAATATTTAGTTCTTACTTGTGAATCCTAATTAGGATGTATAAAAGAAGAATTGTGAAGCTGATAAGCTACTTTCACAAAAAGTAGTCGAAATAAATTAGATGTAGTATTGTCTCTTTTGGTTAAGCTATGCATTTTGGTGGATAAAAACATAACTATTAAATATAGTTAATAATTTAAATATTAGTAAAACATACTTGCATTAAAAGAGAAGACAACTAGATAGAAACCACTGTATATGTCCAGAAGAATATATTTGCTAACACACAAATTTGGCACAAGAACTTTGGCTTAGTGTTTATTATGCAAGTGATGCATTCATCAAGTAAATCAAATTGGTTTGGGACTGGTTTCTAACTGTTTACAATGCAATTTAAAGCTTTATTTTTAAACTACTGTCATAAAGTTAGGCTTCGTGTTAAATCAAGTCATTCTAGAACACATTATAAGTCTAGTTGTCAGGAACTTCTGATTTTGAAATTTATATAACTAAAATTAAGAAATAAGTTTATGGAATATACTTTTAATGATGCCAGACTAGTAAATGTATAAAGTACTACTGAAATCAACTAAAAATAGACTATAAAAATGAGAAAAATGATAAGCCCATTATAAAAGATAATAGTCCTTAGTAACTGTTAGTATCTCAAAATAAATCAATTCTAGCTAGCAAGAAGGAATTAAAAACTAACAAATATAAAATCCTAACAAATATTAAAAAACATGAATTTGATACAGTGAATTTATAGGAAGATCACATTTTTCATAAATACACAGTAAAAATATTACATCTATGTACAATGAAAAACACAAAGGAAGAAAATAAGCTTAATGGACTCAAGTGGTGGCTAGAGTAACACACTGGCACATAAGTTTATGAGCACTATGCATGTAGACAGGGATGTAAACACACAAATACATACCTCTGCTCAGTATCACAACTTTAAAGTTGAAGTAACACTAGCTAGACAAAAATGTATCTATCAAATAAGCATCTAATACTTACCTAATTAAAATAATAATAATAATAATAATAATAATAGTAAAAATGGGATTGAAAATGTAGCAACTAGCAATATTTTAATTCATTTAAAAATACTACCTCTGCTCTGCCAAAATTTCATAATGTATCAGATAAGTTTTGTTAGTAATAAAATTTAAGTAAATATTAATTAAATAAGATAAAGGAGGACAGAAATTTCCAGAAAGATTAACAAAGTCTTGGGTAGAAGTATACATGAAGAATGAAATTATATGAACTCTAAATATGTCATCAAATTGATGCTGTGTTATGAGACAGGCGTAGGCCAATCTTAAACTTCTGTTTCAAACTTCCAAGTCTGATGACAGACACATAGGATTACTTCTGGTTTTTAATGCCATCAAACTTAAATTGATTATTTAGTAAGTAGTCAATAAATTATAAAGATAGTCATACTTTAATAACAGTATATATAACTGACTCCATGTTAAATTTAAGATTGCAGAATAAATTGAATAATGTATTAAAACGTACGAATACCTGTGATATGAAATACATATATCAAGTATAATTAATACCTTTTAGTCCATTATGTATCCCTGTGAAATTGTTTATACTTCAAGAAATACTTTGACTTAAAACAAATTTGTTTCTCAACAGCAAAAGAAGAGAAAAATTATCCCCAGATGAAAAAGATAATCATGTGTAGTGAAAAGATGCTATTAGCTAAATATTGTTTATGAAGATTCTTTTAAAAGGTTTCCTGTTGTTATCACAATAGAAAACAGAATGTTAAAAACAAATATTACCAACTGACAAGGAAATTTAAGCACACGTAGACACAGATATAAAATATATACACATAAACATAAGCATTTTCTAATAATTAGACTTGTTGTACGGCAAACCTCTATGACAGCTACACTGAGTTCCTTCTGATTACTAGGAAGTAATGTGACACACAAGAATAATGGTCAACTTTTCCTATGAAGTACCCAATAATATATATATATATAGTGTGTGTGTGTGTGTACATGTGTATTTTTTTGTATGTCCTATACATAGTCATACAAGTTTGTGTGAGTGCATGAGTATGTGTGTGCATCTCTCAATCATGGGACAACCTCTGGAATCTTTCTGCAGACACTGTACGCCCTGCATTTTTGAGACAGGGTTTCTCATTGGCCTGAACTCTCACAGTAGGCTAGGCTGCCAGGCCAGTGAGCCTCAGGATCTATCTGCCTGTCTTTGACTCTCCAGTAATACAAGTAGAAGCATAAGGCACCATTTAAGGCTTTTATTTTCCCCTTTAACCTGGCAGGGTTAAATAACCCTATGACAGGGATGGGAATAACCCTCCAGGCAGGCAGTTTACAGATCACGCTATCTCTTCAGTCCTCAGGACAAGCAGTTTACAGAACATGCTGTCTCTTCAGTCCTAAATTGGAGATTATTTGAGTGTCCACTTTAACGTGGCTGCAGCTTCTGCGATGGCCAGATGGCAGCAGCTGAAGGCGGTATTTACAGAGGTGACTGTGGCTGTGGTGCAGTAACACACACACAGTGAGCAACACACGGGATGGGGGGGAATGACAATGTTTCCTCTACAAGAAAGAAGGAAAGAGTACATTCTTATCATTCCTCTTTAATACATCAAATAAACATCAATGAAATTTTAGCTGGGACCATCTGGCAAGAGAAAGAAAGTAGAAGCAAACACCTAAAGGAGGAATCCCCTGTTTGCACATGGTATGATACAGTCTGTGAAAAACCCTCAAGATTCCAAGACTCCCTCAAGACTCTTAGAACTGATAAATCCAGCAAAGAAAAAGGAATCAAAATCAACATAAAACTTGATAATTTTTATATGACAATTACAAACTCATTTAGACAGAAAACAGAGAATTCCATTTTCAATAGCACCAACAGATTAAAATAAAATACCTAGGAATGAAAATATCAAGTAAATGAAAGGTTGCTAAAAATGAAAAAATGCTGAATATTAAAGAAAAAAATGAAGAAAATCTAGAATATGGAAAACCTTTTTATGTATTGGAAGAATTAGCACTGTTGAAACAGTACTGCCACCTCTCCCAATCTGAAAATTCAATACAATCCCCAAGAAAATACTACTGAAATCTTCACAGAACTAGAAAGCAAACAAACAGGCAGACACACAAAATCCAAATTTAAGCATAAGTAAAATAAACCTCAAAATTCACCAAAGTGACCATGAGCAGAAAACCAGCAGGGAATACGTGGCCATATCTAATTTCATGGTGCACTAATGAATTACCGAGAGAGCAGAAATACTTGATACAGACAGACAGGTAGGCCCACAGAAGATGCAGAACTCAATCCGTGCAGCAGCAGTGATTCTTGGCAAGCACCCCAAATCACACATTTGATAAGCAGTACTGAGCAAATTGACATTCACACAGACAGTGCAACTAAACCCATACCTCTCAACTTTTATAAATACCAGCTGAAAATGCATCATGAACCTTTATGAAAGACTTGAAACTAAGAGTTGAAAAAATAAGAGAACTCGTCAAGAATATAGCAAGGATTTCCTGAACAGGACTCCAATATCCTAGGGAACAAAAGCAAGAATTTAAATATCGAATTAGGTAAACGTTTAAAGCTTCTTCACAGTAGACAATCAAGAGAACAGATAACTTTTAGAATGGGAGAGGCCTTTACCAGATGCTTATCTAACAGGGGTTAATATTTATAGTACATAAATCAAGCAAGAGGCTTCCTTAAAGACTTATTTCTCATCTTGCATATCTATGTGTGTGTTTCTGCAGGTGCCCAAGGAGGCCAGAAGTGAGCTCAGATCTCCGGGAGTGGAATCACAGCTGTTTGTGGGTTCTGGAAACTGGACACTGTTTAACCAATGTGCTATCTTTAATCTTTTACACATCTTTAATACATTATTAACAAAAAAGTAATCGAATCAAATATTGAAAAATGATCTGAACAGGTATCTCAAGAGAAGAACAAGTAAAAAAAAAAAAAGGAAAAAATATAAATAGCCAATAAATAAAGGAAAAAATGCTTATACTTTAGAGATGAAAGTCATAACTACATTGAAATTCTATTTCATAACAGTGGGAATGGCTGTAACATTTTTCTTTCAAGGGAAGGTAAGAAAGTCTAGTGGAGACGCAGAGAGAAAAGAAACATAATGCACACTCGTTGGGAAAGTAGAAGTTTCCCTGTCACTATGAAAAACAGTATGGGAGCTGCTGTAAAATACGACACCTCAAAAGAATAGGATAGAGTCAACTAAACTACTGGTAGGGATTTAGTTGATGGCCATGAGGCTCCCCCATAAAGAAGTGCCTGTGTACCTTTAATTATTGTATCACTATTCCCATTAGATAAGTTGTAGAATTAAGCTTGGACCTTGTCAATATACGAGTAAGAGATTAAAAAATAACACATATATACAATAGCATATAGTCACCAAATTTCAGCTGCTAAAGAAAAATGAAATCACTTTGTATCCCAGCTGTCGCCCCCTCCCAATCTTACCCTCCCTCCCCCATCTCCTACCATGCCCCTCCCCAAGTCCACTGATAGGGGAGGTCCTCCTCCCCTTCCATTTGAACTTAGCTTATCAGGTCTCATTAGGACTGGCTGCACTGTCTTCCTCTGTGTCCTGTTAAGGCTGATCCCCCTTCAGGGAAAGATGATCAAAGAGCCTGCCACTGAGTTCATGTCAGAGACAGTCCCTGTTCCCCTTACTAGGGAATCCATTTGGAGACTGAGCTGCCATGGGCTACAGCTATGCAGGGGTTCTAGATTATCTCCATGCATGGTCCTTGGTTGGCGTATCAGTCTCAGAAAAGATCCTTGTGCCCAGAATTTTTGGTTCTGTTGTTCTTTTGGTGGAGCTCCTGTCCCCTCCAGGTCTTTCTATCTCCCCCTTCTTTCATAAACTTTCTGCCCAAAGTTTGGCTAAACTGTAATTAATTAAAAAATAAATAAATCCCTCCCTCTTCTCTACCTATGTCCCTCCCCCAGTCCAGGAGGGGCATAGGGGAAAAAGAGGGAGGGTAGGATTGGGAGGTGAAGAGGAAGGGAACTACAGGTGGGATACAAAGTAAATAAACTGTAATTAATAAAAATAATTAAAATTTAAAAAATATTTTTAAAAAAGAAAAAAGATGTTATTTGTAGAAAAAATGGATAGAAGCAAAATATATAAACCAGATACTAG
The DNA here is from genome assembly GCF_907164565.1 of Psammomys obesus. Lineage (NCBI taxonomy): Eukaryota > Metazoa > Chordata > Mammalia > Rodentia > Muridae > Psammomys > Psammomys obesus. Next base: position 38,149,412 of record NW_026596079.1, read on the forward strand.
AAAATAAGTATCACATTTTTTTCATAAATGAAACTTAAAAACAATTGTCAGAGAGACTATCTCTTCTCCCCTTACTAGGGAACCCACAAAGAAACTGAGCTGCCTATGGGCTACATTTGAGCAGAGTCTAGGTCCTCTCTATGCATGGTCTTTGGTTGATGCATCAATGTCTGCGGTTCCTCTGGGCCCAGCTGTTTTTGTATTTGTTGGTCTCCTGTGTGGCTCCTGTCCCTTCTAGGCCCTTCTACATCCCCCTTCTTCCAAAAAAACTCCCTGTGCTCTGTCCAAACTTTGGCTGTGAGACTCTATATCTGCTTTGATCCCCTGCTGGGTGGAGCCTTTCAGAGGACATCTGTGGTAGGATCATTTCTCCCTGGTGGAGTGACCTAGGGAGCCCACACAGAAAGAGGATCCAGACAGTCCTGATGGGATCTGATAGACTAGGGTCAGACAGTAGGAGAGGAGGACCTCTGCTATCAGTGGACTAGGGGAGAGGGATAGAGGAGGAAGAGGGAGGGAGAGTGGGACTTGGTAGAGAGAGAGGTGAGGGAGGGGGCTACAAATGGGATACAAAGTGAATAAATTGTAAAAAAAAAAAAAAGAGAGAGAGATAATAATAAAAGAAAGAAAAACAAAATTTAAAAATGTAAAGAGGATCCAAAAGAAGAGGGACTATAATGGAAGTAACCAGAGCAGTGGGGAAAGAAAGGATGCTAAAATAGGGCAGAAGGGAGGGAAGATACTGTAAAAACCCAGGGAACTAACCTGCATAAGTAACACATATTCATGACTTTAAAAACTTTCATTTATAAAATAAGCATCATACAGGAGTTATTAGGCCTTGGCATATAGGTTTAATTTTATGGGCAAAAGGGCCTTTCTTATTAGTAACAATAAAAGAAATGTATAGAATCTGAGTTGGAAAGAGGGCTCAATTGGTGAAATGCTTGATTTGCAAGCAAGTGAACCTGAGTTCAATGTGCAGAATTCAACTCATAAAGAAACCCCCGCATGGTGGCACACACCGCTGGATCCCTTGGACTCAACGGCCAGCTGGCTTAGCATTCTTAGTAAGCTTCATGCCAATGAGAAACTCCGGCAAAATGAGGTGAGTGAGGCCTAAGGAGTGACATCTAAGGTGACCCTCTGGTTTTCACACAGGTGCACATGAGCATGCATACTTGTATATACATGTGCATGTGAATACACAGGTATGTTAATAAAATATATGATTAGATGTGTAATTATAAAAACATAAATAAATGTAACATTATTTATATATAAAAGACTACTACATGCCCTAAGAATACTATTAATCTATATTTGCTATTTTTAAGTATATCAAGCAAATATCAATCTCAAGGCTATCTCTTTTCTGGAAACAATCATTACGTATAGAATGTATCCAAGTGAAAAATTTGTGATTATAGCCTTAAACAATAAATCTCAGTGAAGCACATTAGTTAATACACTTGAGCACATAAAACTCCTAGCTAGTAACTTTGAAATCTTCTAGGAGAATGAACTGTGGGAAAAATGATCACCATACCACAAATGATCTGACATATATGAAATCTTCTTAGAGAGAGGGAGCTACTGATAAAGAATCGCACCATAAGGAATTTCCCACCAGAAAGTAACTTTTCTTGGCTGGCCTTTTGAAAAGCAAAGAAAAATTAACACAGAAATAATATTTTGTTGTATCTACATGTAGCTTTTCCCCCTTCCTCATCTTGTAATGAAAAACAACTTATAAGACTCAAGGCAAATGAAAAGGAATTGATGGGACAAAGAATGGGCCTCAAAATTATATTTTCTTAACACTAGAAAGATAACATAGATGAGAAATGACAGGCCAACAGATGAATTGCTAATGAATTGTCTAAGATAGGCTCTCATAAATGAGCTCGAAGCGAACCTAAACTCAGAGTCCTCCTGCCTCAGCCTTCTGTATATTATTACTATAGGAATATACTTTCTGGTCCCTCTCTTCTCATTTTACAAAAAGAAGAGGGACATAGTAAATTTCTGTTTCTGTTTGTCTCTTTTTGAACAGGGCAGGTGACTAACGCACAGTATATGCAAGTGTCTGATCACTTCAAGTATTAAACTTTTAAACAATGTTTAGCATTGAGCTTTATTATATAGCAAATGTAAACAATAAACCCAAATAAGAATTTCCCCAAATTAATAATTGTGATATGATTATTGATCCTATTTGTTTCCTACCATATAGGGCCTCTGAAAAACTCTACTGATGGGGATATCGAAGCAGATGCTGAGATTCATAGCCAAACTTTGGCAGAGCGCAGGGAATCTTATGTAAGAAGGGGGAGATAGAAAGACCTGGAGGGACAGGAGCTTCAAAAGAGACCAAAAAAACCAAAAAACCTGGGCCCAAGGATCCCTGCAAAGACCAATACCTCAACCAAGGACCATGCATGGAGAGGACCTTAAAACCTTGCTCAGATGTAGCCCATAGACTCAGTCTCCAAGTGGCACCCTAATTAGAGGAGCAGGAGCTGACTTTGACATGGACTCAGTGGCTGGCTCTTTCATCACTTCTCCCTTGTGGGGGGGTGGGGAGGGTACAGCCTTGCCAGGCCACACAGGAAGATGATGCAGCCAGTCCTGATGAGACCTGATAGGCTAGGGTCAGACAGAAGGGGAGGAAGACCTCCCCTATCAGGGGACTAAGGGAGGGGCAGGGAGGAGAAGGAGGAGGGAGGAGTCAAGGGATAACTAGGGAGTAATTTCAATGAAACATAAGAAACTTGCTGGTGATATGGCTACTTTAAAAGGAATTTTCACTTGTATTTTTACTTCTGTATCAATAAACTTATTATCATTATTAAGACATTAAATCTAGAATTGATTGTAACTACACAAAAGTGCATAGTTTTGTTCTATAGTAATATAGGAAGCTTTAAATAATTCTAAGAGCTCATCATTTTATTAATGCTATATTTTGGACATCTGCTAGAAATTTGTGACAAAAATCCCTCCAACCTTATGATTATTATCCTTGGGTTGCCTAGTTAGATAAAAATCTACACACCTAAAGAAGATAATCAAGAAAGTGGACACAGGGGAAGGTGATTAATCCTCATTTAGAAAGACAAATGGGATGTGCATTGA